>NW_014577365.1:86471-88213 GCF_000485595.1 Priapulus caudatus
TTATATATATATATCAAATCTATTTGTATAATTGTCTATCGTCGTGTGACCATGAAGGCTCTATATTTTATGTTCGCTTAATCACTTAATAGCGATGTAGCCTACATAAACTGTAAATGGACAAATTAATATACCGATTTTCATAAATGCGGTTCGTGCTAACTCGGGTATACGCACAGTAAACATATACTACGTGTATGCGTATATATATATATATATATATATATATATGTATATATAATCCTTCGACAGTTGAGCTAAACAAAACGTCTCATACCGCCATACATGCACAGACAACACACGCCTCGATCTGGGCTAGATTATAGTTTATTGTGCAATATAGCTACTTCTACGTAGTACGTACTATGCTGTCTGTTCGTTGTCACGTGCAAACACGTGTTCAAACTGTGTTTCAATCGCTGCACTCTTTACTTTATTTGCGATTTCAATTATGGCAATAAACACTCTGTGATATTAGAATTCTATATATTACAGCATTTACTACATTTGTGACCGCGGAGCACAAACGCATTCATGATCTTACTCAATAAGTTATTAACAATTGTGGCAAAGATATTTTAGTTGTGTACAAAAGAGGTCGTTTCTAATACGGGGTGGGTTTTTTTTATTTTACGCGCAATCTCATATACTCAATATGGAGATTAGTATTTAAAGCATGCACTCTATCAACCAATCACACTGCAGCACCGAAGATAATGTTGAACTTATATAGTTCTATCTATCAAATATGTAACTATATGATAGGCCTATATACAAAAATTCTGATATAAAGTTTGACACATATACGAAACGTGGCAATCGAGGGGTCATTTAACTAGTTGCCAGGACCGAACTTATCGAGTTATAGTGTTCGAATTTATCGAAAAACGGTAAAATACGATGTAAGATATAATGGGGTATAATTTTAAAAGTTCAGACCATTAATCTGAAGATGAACACATGAACACTAATAAAAGGGGATCGCTTTTGCTTTGTACACAACAGGCAGGAAGGCAAGACAACAGACATGAAGGCTTTTCGGCATATATACTAACCATACTGTGACTTTTCTGAGCACATTAATACATCGTTAATAACAGTGATTACAAAATTACGAAAGAAATATCGAAGAGAAAATTTTGCCGCGCTTGTTAGTGTGCGCGACTGCGTGCATGCGTGCGTGCGTGCGTGCGTGCGTGCGTGCGTTCGTGCGTGCGTGCGTGCGTGCGTGCGCATGACGAGTGCAAGGATAAGCCAGGGGGAACATGCCCCGTTACAACGACGGTCCAACTGCAGTATCCTACTAGACTATCTCCTCTATCTCTCTCTCTCTCTCTCTCTCTCTCTCTCTCTCTCTCTCTCTCTCTCACACACCTTTCTCTCTCTCTTTCCCTCTCTCTCTCTTTCCCTCTCTCTCTCTCTCTCTCTCTCTCTCTCTCTTTCACCTTTCTCTCTCTCTCTCACTCTTTCTCTCTTTCTCGTTCGCGCGCGCTCTCTCACGCACTCACGCATGCACTCACTTTCTCGCGCGCGCTTATTTTCGCTCTCCCCTACTCTTAATCTCGTTCTCATTCTCTAGCTGTTCTCTCTGACTCTCCTCCTCCTCCTCTTCTTCTTCTTCTTCTTCTTGTTCTCTCTCTCTCTCTCTCTCTCTCTCTCTCTCTCTCTCTCGCTTCTCCTCTACCTCTCTCGCTCTCATTATCTTGTTTTATTCTCTCTCACTCTGACTTACTCTCTCTCTC
>NW_014577365.1:91809-94477 GCF_000485595.1 Priapulus caudatus
CAGCAGCAGCAGCAGCAGCAGCAGCAGCAGCAGCAGCAGCAGCAGTAGCAGCAGCAATAGCAGTAGCTGCAGCAGTAGCAGCAGCATTGGCAGCAGCAGCAGCAGCCGCAGCAGCAGCAGCAGCAGCAGCAGCAGCAACAACAACAACAACAACAGCAGCAGCAGCAGTAGCAGTAGCAGCAGCAGCAGCAGCAGCAGCAACAACAACAACAACAGCAGCAGCAGCAGCAGCAGTTACACACATCCGGTAACGTCGCTACCAACTCTCCTACACCGTAGACTGTGCTCCGATTCCAAGAAGCGCCCTGCTAACGCGTGCGGGACGCGTGCATGCGGTGCGGGTCCAGATGTGACGTTAGATGATGACAGTATAATACATTACGTCCTATAGCGACTCATCGGGGGCCTAGCTGCAGCGAAGGCCGGTTAGCGGGGCCAGATGACTTCCTCCCTGTGCACGCGGCCCACAGAGGAAGTAAGGTGATTATAAGGACGAGCAGATATCTCATCGGGCAACAGTTGGCTACCCGAGGCATGGTAAGCGTCGATAGGAACTGCAGCGCGTCAGAATTCCGGCCGGGATTTTCATTCTGCTTGCCTAGGGGAGGTTGACGTGGTGTTTGCTCGGTGCTCGGGGTCTGTATTACTCGCTACGTTGTTCCTCCGCTATGATTTTGCATGCGTAAGATATTTCACGATATATTCCGATTCCACGCGACGTGGTTGCTGTTGCGACGGCGGAACGCAGCACTGCATACGGTCACTTTCTGCGGAGTCTGTTGTGTGCTGAATGCAAACACCACAACCTCCCCAAGGAAGTGGCCGTGTGTGAGTCTATTCATCGGTAGAGACAAGCACCCGTCATGGGACAAAAACGTTACGGATACAAGCGTCGTCAATGGTATAGTATTAGTAGTAGTAGTAGTTGTTGTTGTTTTTGTTGTTGTTGTTGTAGTAGTAGTAGTAGTAGTAGTAGTAGTAGTAGTAGTAGTAGTAGTAGTAGTAGTAGTAGTAATTGAAGTAGTAGCAGTTGTAGTTGTTGTAGTAGTAGTAATAGTAGCAGTAGCAGTAGCAGTAGTAGTAGTAGTAGTAGTAGCAGCAGAAGACGAAGAAGCAGCAGCAGTAGTAGTAGTAGTAGCAGCAGCAGCAGCAGCAGTAGCAACAGCAGCAGCAGTAGTAGCAGCAGTAGACGCTGTTATGGACCTAGAAGTTTACCGTTCGTTCTACTGTTTGTTACGTATAGCCACGTCGGTGGCAGACGACACGATCTGTTCATCGAACCACAGAGCTGTATTCGGTCGCGTGGTTACTTTCTCGGGAGTTTGTTGTGTCCTGTTTACACCACCACAACCTCCCATGAGGAAGCGGCTATCGGCCACACTATCAGCTGCACGCACGCGCTCCCCACACCGGTGCAGGCGTTGCCACGACAGCCGCAGTAGCAGTCGATGACAGATAGCAGAGATGACGAGAGTGATAATCAGTGGGGTAGGAAGTGGAGAGGTCACCCGCGGTTCAGACCGAGACGGACACGACGGATCTGTGTGACGTTATGGGGAGGATCTATGTTAGCGATGTTACGGGTAAAAGCTATAGCGAGTTTCGGGTCGTGCGCTCAGCCGTCCCCGCACACAGGATTCCATCATCAGCTCACACGATATATCCGTTGCGACGTCCACTTTCTCGGGAAGGTTGTAGTGAATGATTTACAAGCATCACAACCACCCAAGAGGAAGTGGTCGTCGGCGGTCACTCTACAATGCAAGCAATCGACGGCCTTCAACCTCTCAAAAGCCTCGTGCATCCGAATGCTTCAACTCTCGTACGCTCCTCAAGTCTGTCTTCGTACGTTCGTACGTTCCTACAGCTATGTCTTTTGTCTTGCGTCTACGTCTTGCGTCTACGTCTTGCGTCTACGTCTTGCGTCTACGTCTTTCGTCTTGCGTCTATGTCTTTCGTCTTGCGTCTACGTCTTTCGTCTTGCGTCTATGTCTTTCGTCTTGCGTCTACGTCTTTCGTCTTTCGCTACATCTACGTCTTTCGTCTTTCGTCTTTCGTCTTGCGTCTACGTCTTTCGTCTTGCATCTTCGTGATGCACGTCTTGCGTGCCTAAGGTTTCGAATGCCGCAACTCTCTGATGCGTCAGGTCTTACGCGCCTCTAGTTTCAAGTGACTCAAGTCTCAGATGTCACAAGTCTCGGACACCACTAGACGATCGAGTGACGATGGACATTTGTGACGTATGACGGAAGACAAGACAAGAACGCCGCGTGTCAGCGAGAAGAACCCCACCACCTGCTCCTTCCCCCTCCTACTACTCAGCGACCTCATCCTCCTCCTCCGCCTCCGCCTCCTCCTCCTCCTCTTCCCCCTATCCTTATCATCTCCCTACCCCTCCTCACCCTACTCCTCCTCCACCACCTCCTCTTCCCACTATCCTCATCATCTCCCTACCCCCTCCTCCTCGTCCTTCTCCTACCCCTCCTCCTCCTCCTCCTCCTCCTACCCTATCCACCTCCTCATCCTACCTCTCCTCCCCATCTACACCCTCCTCCTCTTACCCCCTCCTGCTCCTCCTACCCCTCCCCCTCCTCCTCCTACTCCCTTCTCCTCCTCCTATCCCTCCTCCTCCTCCTCCTACCCCCTCCTCCTCCTCCTACCCCCTCCT
>NW_014577365.1:101147-106622 GCF_000485595.1 Priapulus caudatus
CCTATTATCTACTTCTGATATATTTATATAATAATGAAACCAGCGTGACACACCACACGACACCTAGTAGGCTACATGAAGACATGCAGACCGTGTCGGCTCCACCTCCATACCTGGCCGGTAAGGTGTTAAGCTCCACAGTCTGAAGAAGCCGTGCTCCTGCCTGTCCAAACCACATCGCCTTGCCGCCGACGAGCACGCCACAATGGTTGTTGATCTCGGCACCGTGCACTCTATCCCAGATGCTGCCGTAGCCACCGCGCTCATCAAAGCTCTCCAGCAGCGAAGTCGGTCTGATGACGTTGGATCGCTGACAGGCGCGACCTGGTGGCAGAGAGTCGAAATAAATGTGGTTCTTGTTTTCGCCTGTTTCAACGTGAGATTCGGTTTTGAGGGAATTCGGAATTTGGAGAGTTAACTGTACACATATATATATATATCTATATACAGATCTTTCTCACCTGAATATCCTGGTTCGCAGACGCACCTGCGCTGCTTACAGAGACCATGGCCACTACAGCGCCCCCTGCAGGCAGGGCCGATGTAGACATCACTCAGGGCGAAGGTGCTTATACGTCCGACATCCTTCTGCCACCAGCGCAGCTGAATTCTCCTGTAGAAGAAGACAAGACGCAATGTAGAAGCACGCAAGCACGACACACGGGGCTGGCATATGTGCAACTATAGCCTAGCAGCCTCCTTTATTTCTACCACAATCAATTCATTAATTAATTCGCAAGAGTTGCTTGTATGTGTGAAGGAGCATAATAGATAATTCTGTTGTTTATAAAATTTAAAATGTACATCAGATCATGTTGTGCAGGATTAATTATATTTACGTTTGGATGCGTGTCTGTGCAGTAGTGTAGCTAACCCATTTAGCCTGGGGGCAGAGCCACGCGTGTGGGGTGCGCCCCGGGAAGGTGACCGCCATTGACCGTGTATTGCATCAATTTTTTTCTGAGGCGCAAATACTCTATTTGCCCTCCCTCCCTCTAGCTACGGCCCTGTTGTGTGTGTGTACGTGCATGCGTGCGTGCGTGCGTGCGTGCGTGCGTGGGTGCGTGCATCTGTATGAGGACTAGTCTGTCTGTGTATACCTGTTAACTATGGTCCTGGGCACCTCGACGACGACGGTCGTCCAGCCGGCGTGCGTCGCCGGGTAGTAGACTGAGCTCTCCGACGCTCCGGCTTGACATCCGGACCCCGCCCGACATGTTTCCAGCACGGACAACCAGGTGGCGCCAGAGTCTGCTGAGTACTGCAGCAGTACGGGGGTCTCACATGCGAGAGCGGCTGTGGTTCGACAGCCAACGGCAATCTGCGAGTACGTATAGAGGTCACTTGAATGACGTCGGATATACAGACACACGTTTCGCAAGTATGTACTCCTGATCACACATCAGGGGTTAATAGCGATAAAAAAATTTATTATTCAATAATGAAATTATTCAATAGTTGAAATTATTCAATAATAATGGCAAATTTTCCATTATTAACCCCTTTGCACATATCTACCTGCCGCGAACCGTGGCATAACATGGATGACCCGGCATTTAGTCACCCCCGTCAGCTAGTGGCTACTTCACTCCGACCGCAGTCATAGATGCTTTTATACAACTAATAATGTTCACTAAGAACGTAATTGAGTGGCACAATACAGAAGATAACGGTCAAGCCTCCTACGCATGTTGCCACCTGTAGAGAGAATATCGTACCTTGAACTGAATGACGTCACCATTCTTCAGGGTGATGTCCTTGGTGACGATGAATCGGTTCTTGAGGGAGGAGAGCACGAGCGTGCTGTGGTTGCTGCCACAGTACTCAGCACTCGCATGAGGAGAGTGCGCCAGCCACGCCTCGTTCGGTTCATCCTGCAAGCACAATACGTCGTCACGTGTCGTAACACCCCGCCCTCACAAGCTCCCGCACATAAGATATATGGCGGAAGCGCGGCAGCCAGCCGATATCACTGCTTATCGTCTTCTCTCAGTTTTTTATGCCTTTATCCACGTATCCGGCTGAGGCGTCTTTCGAAATAAACACAACGTGTCATCCAACACAAATTTTAAAATGCTGATCCATCGGGATTCGGGGGAACTGCGGGACCAGAGTGGCGAGTCGTAGAGACAAGCCAGAAGGGATTCTCAAATCTACTTTATGATTCGCATACACTTACATCTGGTATAAATGCTGGGAAATATGAAGCTACGCACAGTTATTATACTATGACGCAAGGATAAATCTGCTCTTTGCTTCGCATACACTTATATCTAGTAGACGAAACACTAGGAAATACGAAGTAGCAGGAACACGCATGGTCATCATACAATGACGGAATAACGAATCTGCGTCCGGGTTAGCTAGCATACACTTAAATTAAGAAGAGATAGTAGGAGATAAAAAGTAACATGAAAGAATTACTCGGAGGGGCCTTGAATTCCTACCTTTTTAAAGACGAGAGCGCTGCCTGAGACAAGCATGCCACACTGAGAGCTAGTTTCTCCCCCGTACGCTTCCTTCCACGCTGTCATGTTCACTCCCTGGTCGAACGTGTCTCTGGTAGAGCAGGGTAACTGCTCCTGCACCACACAGTACGCTCCCCCATACCCTGCGTCGCACCTGCACGCGAAAAATATTTTTTTGCAATTGTGTCATGAAATAAAATCTCGAGGCACGTAATAAAAACAATACAACTAGTAATGTTGGCAAATATATTAAATAAACATATATACAGCAGTATAAATACCTATAATAAACTAAAACCTAAAACTATAAAATACTGAAATAAACTAAAAACTATAAATAACTATATAAAACAAATATATAATTTTATAAAATATATACGATAACAATCGTCTCACTCTTGCTGTAAATCTTAAATATCCTAAGAGGCGAAAACCAAACCAACTACAGAAATACGATACAACCCAAACGAATAACAAATGCAATAGATATGACAGATCGACAAAGACATGACAGCAAAAACACATTATGTAAGCCATACAAGGTTATAAGACAGTTATAATCATGGTGAGGGGAATGAATGGGTACTCACACACATTCTCCCATGTTGCAGTAACCATGACCAGAGCAGAGCCATGGGCAGCCTCCCCCGATGTAGACATTGTCCAACGCCCACACCTCTCCCTGTGGTATCTCTCCCTCAGTCATCCATCGGAATCGTGTGGCCGGGGTGCTGCGTGTGAAAAAAGCAGGTTTATATATTAGTTTCATCACATATACTTAAACCCAGAGAAACCCGTTATGGGTTATATCTACAGGAAACGCATAAACAGAAAGTGGCTTAAAACTCGGAATGAATAATATGCTATACGCACTCAAATTGTAATGGCAATTAATTGCTCTCAATGGCAATTCATGATTCTTAGTCTTTCTAAAACTTTGTGAAAACAGAGCTGAGAAGGTAAAGTATATCAATCAACACTGCCCAACAACCACTGATATTTACCCAGTAGATATAGTGGAAGCCAATATCATTTACAAAAAGATACCAATCCATATCAAAACGAATAATTGAAAACTAAGTAATGGGTGTACATATATACAATAATCGATAGATAAATAGGATGAACGAGTGACATACGAGGCTTTGGCAGGCAGGTAGTTAAAAACACGGGTCCAGATGGTGTGTGTCTCCGAGTTGTACTTGCTGCTCAGGTGGTAACCATTGCAGCCAACGTTGGGAGGCAGACATTCGTCTGCTACGGGGTTCCAGCTTCGCCCACCATCCACCGAGTATTCTAACCTGCATCATGAACGCCGCGAGCATGTGTAAACGAAGGACTACCGACTTAAAGTGCTTACGTCACCGTCAATAGTATAAAAGTAAAAAAAATTATGTCCACTTTGTCACAAAATGTAAGTGATTCTGTCCACTTTTTATGGTTAAATTGCTGCATTTTTTATACTTCCTATTTTACTATTCCGTTTGATGTGCACAAACACTCGTGACTCATACATAGCCGATAGCAAGCATTTAATGTCATGATCAATATATCAAATCGTCCAGATTTTTTGAATTTTCAAATAGTTGAGAAACAATCTCATCAGGTAAGAATTTTCGGATACATTTAGTGCCGTTACTACTTACTTTTCATGTAAAGAAATTGCAACAAAATTTTACAAATATACACCATAGAAAATTCGTAACGTAGTCAAATTCAGGTAATGCTTGGTCGTTTGTTTAAGAGGGGAAGACTGACTTCAGCACACACGACGCTATAGTGCTGTAATTGCATGACTCGTGCAATATGTCACAGGCATGTCAAAGCTGACAATCCATCCTGGAATTTTTTAACCCATAGGTGTTCCATAGTTGTTGTTTTTTATCCCATGGTTAGTTAGTATTAATTGTGATTATGAATCCAATATGCCGTGTGGTTAAGAGGTTGTTACACATCCTCTACAAATTACAATGGTAATGACGATTTATTATGATTGTTATTAAATGTTGTATGCGCGAAACTTTCTTACCAGACGAATGTCTGCTGTATAATGGTAATAGACATTTAAAAGTTAAGCACTAATTGCATTAATTATGCATGATTACAGTCACACAGTGCAAATCACACTCAAATACATCAAGTAGGCTTGGGTGATTATCATTAATATATACACACTAAAACACAGGAATTGGAGGAATATTTCTTATTTCTTACACAGCTGATGTTATCTGGAGCCTTTTATCTGCTGCATAAACCTAAACTGGTGACAATTAATATCTCTCAAACAAAGATGCAATAAACCCACCTGACAGCATAGGGGAAGGTGTAGCGACCACAGCCCATCATAAGATCAAACTGGATGAATGCAGATGGCAGCACGTGTATGTCCCATGTCTCTGCAAATTGTTGCTTACCTGCAGGGGGCAAAAGAATTGGTCCAATATCTCAACACTCTCTCTGAGTGAAATCCTCATTGCCTTATATCTTCGCAGCAATGACACAATTCACACGACAATACTGCGTTAACGCATCAACTGATTTCGAACCATTCCACACCAGTATTAACAAAATGATAAGTATTACTAATCTAAGAGGTATGACAGACCAGTATTAACGAATAATTCTTAACAAGGTATTCCACATATCTGCCGTGCGCCCGGCACATCGACCGAAAGAATAACGACATAACATAGATGGTCGCCACCGACCTCGCATAGTGCGGAACTCGAGGGCGGTGTCCAACGTCAGGCAGGTCTTCTTCGGACGTCCGTCGGCAGTCTTGAACCAGCCGTCGTCCTGCATCGGATCGAACGTGTCCTGGAATCGCACTCGCTGACCTCCATCGCTCAGCTTGACACTGTCTATAGCCCACGCCGCACGCGTCTCTATAGAAAACAACATCTATAGTGAGTGTATGCACTGTCTATAGCCCACGCCGCACGCGTCTCTATAGAAAACAACATCTATAGTGAGTGTATGCACTGTCTATAGCCCACGCCGCACGTGT
>NW_014577365.1:106632-112539 GCF_000485595.1 Priapulus caudatus
TAGAGTGCTATTTTCATGCACGCGAGCTTGAAAAGTAGCCCCCGAAAAATAAATTATATTTTTTTCCCTGCGACACACACACACACGAGGAAGAATGCAGCTGAGGAAGGTTTGATTAAGAAATAGAGAAGGAGACGGTGAGGGAGAGAGGAGAGATGCGGAAAGTGAGTAGAGAGAGAGAGCGCATGTGTGTTTGTGTGAGAGAGAGAGAGAGAGAGGGGGGATAAAGAGGCGAAACAGTTGAGGAGGAATTGATTAAGAAATAGAGAGGGAGAAGGTGAGGGAGAGGAGAGATGGAAAGTGAGTAGAGAGAGTGTATGTGTGTGGGTGATGTGCGATGGAGCAAGTGCAAGAAGGCGAAAGAGAAGACAGAAAGAGACAGAGCACACGAAAAAATATATAATACCTATAAATATATAAAATCTAAACGATATATATATATATATATATATATCAGAAGTAGATAATAGGGAATCCCCTAGATAATAGGAATTCCCTAGATAATAGGAATTCCCTATTATCTACTTCTGATATATATATATAATAATGAAACCAGCGTGACACACCACACGACACCTAGCAGGCTACATGAATACATGCAGACCGTGTCGGTTCTACCTCCATACCTGGCCGGTAAGGTGTTAAGCTCCACAGTCTGAAGGAGCCGTGCTCCTGCCTGTCCGAACCACATCGCCTTGCCGCCGACGAGCACGCCACAATGGTTGTTGATCTCGGCACCGTGCACTCTATCCCAGATGCTGCCGTAGCCGCCGCGCTCATCAAAGCTCTCCAGCAGCGAAGTCGGTCTGATGATGTTGGATCGCTGACAGGCGCGACCTGGTGGCAGAGAGTCGAAATAAATGTGGTTCTTGTTTTCGCCTGTTTCAACGTGAGATTCGGTTTTGAGGGAATTCGGAATTTGGAGAGTTAACTGTACACACATATATATATATAGAGATCTTTCTCACCTGAATATCCTGGTTCGCAGACGCACCTGCGCTGCTTACAGAGACCATGGCCACTACAGCGCCCCCTGCAGGCAGGGCCGATGTAGACATCACTCAGGGCGAAGGTGCTTATACGTCCGACATCCTTCTGCCACCAGCGCAGCTGAATCCTCCTGTAGAAGAAGACAAGACGCAATGTAGAAGCACGCAAGCACGACACACGGGGCTGGGATATGTGCAACTAGCCTAGCAGCCTCCTTTATTTCTACCACAATCAATTCATTAATTAATTCGCAAGAGTTGCTTGTATGTGTGAAGGAGCATAATAGATAATTCTGTTGTTTATAAAATTTAAAATGTACATCAGATCATGTTGTGCAGGATTAATTATATTTACGTTTGGATGCGTGTCTGTGCAGTAGTGCAGCTAACCCATTTAGCCTGGGGGCAGAGCCACGTGTTTGGTGTGCTCCGGGGGAAGGTGACCGCCATTGACCGTGTATTGCATCAATTTTTTTCTGAGGCGCAAATACTCTATTTGCCCTCCCTCCCTCTAGCTACGGCCCTGTTGTGTGTGTGTACGTGCATGCGTGCATGCGTGCGTGCGTGCGTGCGTGCGTGCGTGCGTGCGTGCGTGCGTGCATCTGTATGAGGACTAGTCTGTCTGTGTATACCTGTTAACTATGGTCCTAGGCACCTCGACGACGATGGTCGTCCAGCCGGCGTGCGTCGCCGGGTAGTAGACTGAGCTCTCCGACGCTCCGGCTTGACATCCGGACCCCGCCTGACATGTCTCCAGCACGGACAGCCAGGTGGTGCCAGAGTCTGCTGAGTACTGCAGCAGTACGGGGGTCTCACACGCAAGAGCGGCCGTGGTTCGACAGCCAACGGCAATCTGCGAGTACGTATAGAGGTCACTTGAATGACGTCGGATATACAGACACACGTTTCGCAAGTATGTACTCCTGATCACACATCAGGGGTTAATAACGACAAAATTTGTTATTATTCGATAATGAAATTATTCAATAGTTGAAATTATTCAATAATAATGGCAAATTTTCCATTATTAACCCCTGCACATATCTACCTGCCGCGAACCGTGGCATAACATGGATGACCCGGCATTTAGTCACCCCCGTCAGCTAGTGGCTACTTCACTCAGACCGCGATCATAGATGCTTTATACAACTAATGTTCACTGAGAACGTAATTGCATGAGTGGCACAATACAGAAGATAACGGTCAAGCCTCCTACGCATGTTGCCACCTGTAGAGAGAATATCGTACCTTGAACTGAATGACGTCGCCATTCTTCAGCGTGATGTCCTTGGTGACGATGAATCGGTTCTTGAGGGAGGAGAGCACGAGCGTGCTGTGGTTGCTGCCACAGTACTCAGCACTCGCATGAGGAGAGTGCGCCAGCCACGCCTCGTTCGGTTCATCCTGCAAGCACAATACGTCGTCACGTGTCGTAACACCCCGCCCTCACAAGCTCCCGCACATAAGATATAAGATATAACAATTTTATTTATCGCTTTCAATATTAGTATTTTAACTAATATAATAAAAGATAAATAATTTAATAATAATAATAGTTACTATTAGTAATAGATACCAATATAATAACTAAATAAGTACATTAATTTTAACAAAGTGGATAATAAACAATACAGCGAAGGGATGGCGAAAAGACCATACGGTCATTGAGTCAGTCATCCCCTGGAAAAATTATAAAGTACGCGGTTATAAAGTACATTATCCACCAAGCCTGCAACCATGCACCACCATCAGATGTAGGCCACACGGTGAAGCTAGATATACGTCTGCTATGATATATATGACTGACTGCTAGGTCACATGTCTGTTATGTCATATCTCTGCTATGATAATATGTCTGCGCTGCGGCACCTCTAGGTCGTCCTCCATCTTCCTCATCGATCCGTCATCTTGCACGGAGATGTCGTTCATTGCCCACTGGTCCATGCCCGCTCCACTGTGATCCGGCTGCCACCAGCGAAACAACGACGTCTTCGTCTTTGCTTCCTTCGGCAGCTGAACTCGCACAAACCTACAGCAGCAACAGGGAGAACTAAAACACCTGTACACAAATACAGGAGCAACAGACCCTTTCAAACAATCCATGCGTACATACAGGAACAATAGGAACATCTCAAACACGCCTTTCGCTGCCACCAGCGGAACAACGATGTCTTCATCTTTGCTTCCTTCGGCAGCTGCACCCGCACAAACATCCAGCAGCAATGGGGACAACTAAAACACGTACAAAAGTACAGGAACAACAGACCCTCTCGAACCATCCACGTTAACAGACAGGAACAATAAGAACATCTCAAACATATGCACGAATATACAGCAACAGTGGGAAAAGCTGAAACATTCACATATAAGCATGCAAGAACAACGACATAAAGAAACTTATAATAAGAATCACTAGAACACTCACACTAACACACAAACAAATAAACAAACAAACAATAAAAAACCATATGTGGTCACCGCTCATTTCTGTAAGCCTCAGGTGGAAGTTCCTCCAGTAGATTCCAGGTGGCGCCAGCATCGTTCGTGTACTGCAGCACGATCGATTCGTCGCGACCGGTCGCGTTGTTGCAGAAACGCTCGTCCCCGCCCCCCACACGCAGGTAGAACTGCAGGTGGGTGAGGAAGGTCGTGTCGATGACAGGTGTGGTTAGCTGCCTCACCCCGGCCTGCAAACCACACGCAGAAAGATATAGACGTACTTATTAGTACTCATTTTTACTTACTATTATTACTTACTAGTAATTATTACTTATTATTATTATTAATCATTCTTATTAATTATTACTCATTATTAGGATACTTACTCATGTTCTACCTACTAGCAAACCACATGTAGATGCGCGAGACCTATACAGTTTGTATGGACCGACATACAGTTTGTATGCTTCGACATTTTTTCATTCTCTTAAACACTTTGGTAGGTACTGCATGAATACAAACTTCTGAAGTGACGTATCAGCCTAGCGAGATAAGCAGGCAGTTCCAGACAGTTTTAGTCGCCATCGGACATTTACAAAATCAATGTTCAGCATCGAAATGCTGCTAGTTGACAATTTAGTATGTACGTGCAAAACACATATGAACTGTTTGAGTATATGAGTTGGCTTGACCAATCTTGCAACTATATTCAATGGAACGTGGTTTTCTCAGTATATAGCGCGGATAGATTAATTCACGCTCATATACCTTGTACATGTACATCGAGCCACCAGAGGTCAGCACTCCGCAGCCTCGTTCGCCATCCATGATCTCGCCTCCCGTTATGTCGGTCTCATTCTTCGGAATAGGAAGCACCACGGGGGGCGTGTCCTCCTCTTCCTCCTCCTCCTCCTCCTCCTCCTCCTCATCCTCATCATCATCTGTAAAGAACGAAACACGACAAATTTTACTTAGCAGCACGTTTCGGCAACGTGACTTCATGAATTCTGCTGGGACGAACTATACGTAATGCTGCATGTGTCGGTATTTTTAAATACCAACCGAGAGCATTCTGAGCGAGGGATGTTACATGAGGCGATCGGACGAGACACGAGTTACACGAGGGTCCCTTCTTACTGACGTAAATCTTCCTGTGCTTGGATATACTCAATAATCTGGCTCCACTGCTAGATGCAAGCAGGGCCATAGTCTTAGGTGGAGAAGGGGCAGCCTCCCCATAAATTTAAGCGAAAATACAATAAAAGCTTGATATTAACTTCATTTGGAAGACACTATATAGTAAGTGTGAATCGACATGTCCGATAAAACTCTCATATCACACCCAAACCTGGCCACATTGCGCACGAAGACTCTGAGCTGTACCTCTCCCTGCCCATATAACTCAGCCGAGTCACGAAATATTGCGCTCCTCCTTAGGAATTCGCTCAGCCCTGACATTAATTGTTACTGTGCACGATAGATGTAGTACCTCGTTAAATAAGTTCATCCAGTTGGTAGAATAATAGATCTATCTTGGTAAATTTTTACTCAACCGTGTTGATTCAAAACGTACTGCTGACGTTTCACAGGAGGCAAATTCGAAAATCATCGATCGCGAGCCAATCAAAATCAGGCGCTGGATTAAGGCGGCCATCTGGATCCGCAAGACCCCGAACATCAACCGTGACGAGGGGGGTACAGACTAAGTCACGTGTTGACCAAGCTTTGACTACTACACCATCTGGTGGTCAAATCTGATAACTTCAGTCAATGCCTCCTGATAGGAGGCGAAACGTCAGCAGTACGTTTTGAATCAACACGGTTAAGTAAAAAATTAACCAAGATAGATGTAGTACCGTCAGGCGGGGGCGTCGTAGAGGTGAGGTAAAACTCCTGATCGCCCGTGTCAGGGGTCGCACCCTCAGGGGTCATCTCCTCAGTAACCAAGATGCGGCCGATCTCGACGTATGGCTTGACTCGGGTGGTGTCCTGCATGCATTAAATACATATACCATTATGCCTGCCAGATATTGACCAGTCAATAGTACCCAGATAACATGCTGACGTTAGGCCAACGTTGGCCCAACATTTTTTTGCTCGGCAGGCCAACGTTGGCCCAACGGATTTTTGCTCGACAGGCCAACGTTGGCCCAACGAATTTTTTCTCGGCGGGCCAACGTTGGCCCAACGTCATATTGACAACGTTGGCCCAACGAATTTTTGCTCGGCGGGCCAACGTTGGCCCAACGTCATTTTGCCAACGTTGGCCCAACGGATTTTTGCTCAGAGCGCCAACGTTGGCCCAACGTCATATTGCCAACGTTGGCCCAACGTCTGACAGCCAACGTTGGCCCAACGGCTTTTTGCTCAGCGTGCCAACGTTGGCCCAACGTCATATTGCCAACGTTGGCCCAACGTCAGACAGCTAACGTTGGCCCAACGGCTTTTTGCTCAGCGTGCCAACGTTGGCCCAACGTCA
>NW_014577365.1:117921-125495 GCF_000485595.1 Priapulus caudatus
AATGACACGTGCCTACAGGAGCAAGAATGGCAGTGAGGTTATGTTCACTCTATAGTGACCTTGGTGATTGTGTGTTAGACAATTAGACCACCAGTTCACGCAAATTGTTGCAACAGCAAAAAGTTCAACGAGAGCTCAGCTGGGACTAAGTAATAATCTATATCAAAGAATCGCAGCTGCAAAACAACATGTGCTGCATATATACGGTCCATGCACAAATGCGGCGCAAAGCTGTGCTTACTGTAATAATAGCTCCAAACGGTAAAATTTTGTGCCCAGATCAATAACAAAATGAAAACAAAACGGAGAGCTGACCGTGTACTAGCTAGAAGTATATAATAATATATATCATTAACGATTCACGCGATCGAATCATTCGACCTGCATCTATACGATGCGTGAATGATATGATTCCTGTATGCCGTGATCGAATGATTCGATGCGTTGAATTCGATTTGATGCTAATCGAAATACAATTCGATTTCACTGGGCGCATCGAACTCATTCGATATCGACGCCATGCGAATCAATTCGAATGCACTCATTCGAATGCGTGAATCGAATGATTCGATGCGTGGGGAATCGAATGACTTCGATGGCGTGAATCGAATGACTATGGTCGACTGCGGGTGGAATCGAATGATTCGATATGCAGGGGTCAGTGTCGATTCACGTCAATACAGAATAACATTCGATTCAACGCACTCGACATGATGCATTTGTCGTAATGAAATTCAACAGATGTGCGTGATATCGAATGAGTTCGATGCGTGACATCGAATGATTCGAATGCGTGGAAGATCGAATGATTCGCCATGCGTGAATCGAATGATTCGATGCCGTGAATGCGAATTGATGCATCGAATCAATATCGATTCGCGCATCGAAACATTCGATTCAACAGCATCGGATCATTCGGATTCACGCATCCGAAATATCAATTCGATTCAGCATCGAAACATATCGATGGCGATCATTCGAATTGCGTCGATCGAATGATTCGATGCGCGAATCGAATGATTCGATGCAGGGTCATTCAATTCCACGCATCGAATCATTCGATCACGCAGTCGAACTCATTCGAGAGTTCACGCATCGAATACATTCGATCACGCATCGAATGATGCATCGGAATGATTCGATGCGTGATCGAATGATTCGAAGGCGTGAATCAGAATGATTCGATGCGTGACATCGAACTGCATTCGATGCGCGAATTCGAATGATTCGATGACGATTCGACGCATCCGAATCAATTCGATTCACAGCATCGAAATCAATTCGATCAGCATCGAATCATTCGATGCAGCGTCATTCGATGCGTGAATCAGAGAGTGGATTCGATGCGGGCGAATCTCGAATGATTCGATGCATCATTCGATTCACAGCTCCGAATCATTCGATTCACGCATCGAATCATTCGACTTCACGGCATCGAATCAATGGGGTCGATTCGCAGCATCGATCATTCGACTTCGACGCATCCGAATGATGCACTTACGAATGATCTCGATGCGTGAATCAGAATGATTCGACATGCGTGAAAATCAAATAATATCGATAAATCGAATGTTTATATGTGATAAAGTCGAATGTTTAGTGTGATAAATCGATATGTTATATGGCGATTAGCAAATCAACCATAAAAACAAAATCGAATTATGACACAAACAAACATGTCATACAAAACCACTGCCTATGGTAAGTGGTCGAAAAAAAAGTTCAATTATACTACTCCTGCTTTTACTGCTGCTGCTGCTACTGCTGCATACTTGCTGCTGCTGTTGCTGCTAACTACTACTATGCTTGCTGCTGGCTCCGGCAAACTGCTACTGCTAGCTACTGCTACTGCTACTTGCTCTGCTCCTGCTACTGCTATAGACTGCAGCTGCTACTGTACTCGCTAGTGCTTACTGCTACTTGCTACTTGCTACTGCTACTGCTACTGCTGGTGTGCTACTGCTACTGCTGCTACTTGCTCGCTCACTGCTGGCCTACTACTGCTACTGCTGCTGTAGATGCTGATGATACTGCTACTACTACTAATACTAATAAAGATGTTACTGCAGCTTCTGTTGTCATTACTATATGATATGAAAGTTACAGTCACATCTCTATAGGTTCTACGCAGCCTTTTCCCCCCGTTAGCGCGTTGACTGACTCGATCTAGAATAGGACGCATTGTGCTTGCTGTCAGGGCGCTGGCCACGTACATGCAGATGGACTCGACACCATGGCGACCGCTGCACATCCCCGGACACTGCGGCCCGTACGTATGAAGTTACGCACCGACCCACTCATCACCAAGAAGGCACGCTGTGTCTGATGCAGTCCGCAGCTCGTCGAAGCTTTGAACCTGGAGGCGGACAGGGTAAAAACAAAGTGAACGCCGTAATGGGGTTATTATGCAATGTAGATCTTTAAAAAGCGTTTTTATTCTTCGTTCACGTTGGATTCAGTCCACGGGGAGTGTGATAAATTATGAGGCTCTTTATATATCTTGTATTTTTATTCATTTTTTAAAGATATTTATCTATAAATCTATCTGTATGTTTACTTAGTTTTTTTAATGCTGTAACGATCACTAGGTCACCAATGGTGTGGCGGCGGCAGGTAGCTAAGGTGACACCAAGTTTCCAGTTGGCGAACTCTGAACGCAGGTAATCTTTCCCGACCATACACTGTACCCAATTGAGGCATGCTGGAAAACACTTCTCACTCCACTAGTGCCATGTTCTGCGCTAAAAAAAAACAACAAGAGGTGGAGTTTAATATCTGGCTCCTCAATAACTCTATACTGTGGAATTGTCTACTTCTTACATCTGACTATTAGCTTGCTGTTAGTTCTGTAGCACCACTGCACGACACAACGCATGTACGACAACGCACCCACACCAGACAAAACACGCACACACGCACAGACGCATGAGTCGTACGCACGCACGCACGCGACGCACGCCACCCCGAAACGGCCACAGACACGCAACGCACTGCACGCACGCACGTCACGCACACAATTGTGCGCAACACGACAGATAACCCACACAGAATAAACACATATTACATTTATTGCTTATTACATACTTATATATACAAGATAACTGTTTCTAAGAAAAAAAAATGCCACAATGCTTCAGTAATCGCACACATAGATCAAGTATTCCGCCCGGGTTCGTTGAGGCGCTGCGGGAGAAACTACCGCGTGACTCAATCGATAGAGTGCGGATCGCAGCAGAATTGGGCGAGAAACGGACATATTTCTATAGTCAGTGTCTGTATAATAATAGTTATAACATAACGAACGACGACCTTGTCGGTGGACGTACTGGAGTTCCAGCGCGCTGATTCACACACTGCCAGGGTAATCAGCGTCCATTACAGACCCATCACCAGCTCAAACTGCAAGCATGTGGCGACGCGCCTATCGGGAGTGGTTTTTCGTCTCACGATTGCGTGGTGGTTTGTCTCGGGCTAGGGTGGGTTCGGCTTCGCGGCCATTGAGGAAACTATTCAACGATGAAATGAGATAATACATTAGTATCTATTTGGAGGAGGAAACATAAATTCAGGGCAAGCGCGGCGTGCGAAGGAATAGCGTATCACAAGCTTATGGAACATTTCATATGAAGTCATTGTAGGTTAAGAACTAACGCTGGAACCGGCGATGTTGCGCTAAGCGGCAGGGCTTAATGAGTGGTGATCATTGGGTTACCGATAGTTCAATACCGCAGCAAAGAGTAGAAGAAGAGATTGACTCATTGAAATTGACATTTAACTTCAATTATTAACAATTCTTACTTTCTACTTACATTATTGGCTTACAAAAATGTCTGTGCGAATAGCAGCAACAGACGATGACTAGACGGCGAAATATTACAGCAGCAACGTTCACAGACGGCAAAATACTAGCAAGCAAAGATATAGCCCCCCCCTATTTTCAGGCAAATCTTTACCATTTTTATAGTCTTTTTTAAGCCTTTTTACCGTTTTCAGCGAGTAAAGTTTAAGAACCCGATCCCGTGTATTTCATTGATCTCTCTGTGAAAATTTGGCGCTCATTTGGATCCGAAACTGACGGAGCCTTTCATTAACATACATACGATAAACATTCGCATCAAATTATAGGTAAGATTACAAGCATGTGTCATTTATTAAGTACAATACAGCAATCCCTGAGCAAGACGTGTGAAATCTACATTATTCCATATTGATGAAACAGAAGCTACTCGACAACTGAAGTACTAACTTACTACATTTTTTCTTCTCTCAGCATTCCGAGCCTCTCGCTACCTCACTTCTTCTCTCTCCACTGCCGTCCCCCCTCTCACCCTACCTTCTCCCACCTTCCCCGCCGTCTCCCCCTACCTTCTCCACCTCCCCGCCGTTCCCCCCTCTCAGCCCTACTTCTCCACCCCACGCCGCTCTCCCCCTCCTCCGCCTACCTTCTCCCACCTCCCCGCCGCTCTCTCCCCTCGCACGCTGATAGCTTCGACTCGATAACCGCAAGTACTGCCGCGGCGGCGTCGCCCTGCCAATTTAACAAGGTCGTCGGCCATCTTGTCTGGCTCAGCTCAGCTCGTGTTCATGGCGTGATCGCATTGAGCAGTTCGTCGGACAGAGTTGGCGGTCAGTCGTAGGCCGGACCACACGCGTCCTCGCCGGATCGGCCGCTATGAGCGGCGCCACCACAGCGGAAGCGACAGCGCGGGACGCCTGCCGCCGCGCACGGCACCAACACGACGACGATGCCTACAGGGCAGATGGCAGTGAGTGCTTAATGATAACCTTTGGTAAATAACACGTGCCCTAGCAGGAGCAAGAATGGCAGCGAGGTTATGATAACCTTGGTATAACACGTGACCTGCAGGAAGCAAGAAATGGCAGCAGGGTTATGATAACCTTAGGTAAGACACGTGCCTACAGTGAGCCATAGAATGGCGCGAGGTTATGATACGCTTGGTAATGACCACGTGCCTACAAGGAGCAAGAATGGCCAGCCGGAGGGTTATGAATAATCTTGGTAATTGACACTGCCTATTCAGGGAGCAAAGAATGGCAGCGAGTTTAGGTTATGATAACCTTGGTAATGACAGTGTACTTGCAAAAGCAGAATGGGCAGTGAGGTTAGGATAACCTTGAGGTAGATGACAAGTGTATGCAAAGCAGAATGGCGAGTGAGGTTAGGATAACCTGGGTAATGACAAAGTGTATGCGAGGGACAAAGAATGGCAGTGAGTTAGAGGATCACCTTGGTAATTTACAAGTGCTACGATGAGCAGAGATATGGCCAGTGAGGTAGTGAGTGTAACCTTGGTAATGAGGCACGTGCCTGACAGGAGCAAGAATGGCAGTCGAGAGCTTACGGCATAAACTTGGGGTAATGAGGGGACACGGCGCTACATGGAGCAATGCAATGGCAAAGCTGGGAGGTTATTAAGCATAAACGCTTGGTAGTGGTAATGACAACGTGGCCTGACAGGAGCAAGAGATGCGTATCGAGAAGGTTATGATATAACCTTGGTAATAACCACGATCCTACAGGAGCAAGAATGGCACGTGAGGTTAGGAGGGTAGACCACTTAGGTAAACTGAAACGTCGTCATGGCAGACCAAAAGAATGAGCAGTGATGGTTATCGATCGAGAGCGCGTTGTACTTTACAAGATAGCCCGTGCAGGTACCAGGGGGAGGCAAGGAAGTGCACGAGGTTATGCAATAACACTTGAGGTAATGACACGCATGCCTCACAGGAGCAAGAATGGCAGTGAGGTTATGTTCCACCTCTATAGGACAGCTTGGTGATCTGTCGTGTTCATGCACCCATTCAGACCACACCAGTTCACGCAAATTGTTGCACACACGCAAAAAGTTCAACCCGGAGCTCAGCTGGGCAGCTAAGTAACCTAGAGGTCTCACCTATCAAGAAGACATCCACGGCAGGCTGCAAACAACATGTGGCTGCATATAGGCAGTCCGGTCATGCACAAATGAATGGCGTCTTAGAAGCTGGATTGCCTTAATGGGTGAGGATATATGGAGGCTCAAGAAAGCGTAAATATTTTGGTGCCACGCCAGCACTGCAATACAAATGCAGGAGAGAGAGACACAACATATTTTATTCGGAGCCACGCTGCCCGTGGGAGCCGCGGTAAAGACTAGAAAGTATATAATAATGATAGGTTATATAGTATATTTATTAAACATAAGTATAACATAATACATAATAATAATAATGATAGCACTATAATATAATAGAATAATATACCTAATACTAACCGTATAGGGCCTATACACACTTCATCGAAGTAGGACGAGTACAACGAGTATCGTGGCAGCACGTCACGCCGGTCTGTGACCATACAAACCTGATAAGTTCCTGAGGAGATGCACAGCCTGAAGCTCTCCATCGCATGGAAATGGAGAGCATATGAACGGTCAGCACGGTCTCAATGGGTGCGAGCGCGCGCAGAGAGTGGCCCTGCAGAACGCCGGCAGGCGACGCCTTAACGACGCTGCGTTGGCTGCCGGAATTAGCCGGATGCCGAACCTGCAAGAATACCTGCAGAGAATGGAACGAATTGGAGCTTATAACATCCTAAGTGTGCAGCGTTTCTCGACACAGGACAACCTATTATTTCTCGAGGCTACCCCTCTATCGCCAGCAGCTAACCTATTTATTTTTCAGTCCCTAAACTCCCTAGGCACATCGCTCTAGTTCCTCAGTCCCTCGCACAACACACCCACATCTTATCTTCTCAATGCCCTCAATCTTAGCCACAAGCGACCCACATCTATTATTATTCAGTACCAGGGCATCAATTCCCGTGCAAGCACGCCCCATCTAATTTCTCGGAGTCCCTCAATCCCCACAGCCGGCGCCGACGATCGGTTGGATTTCTCAGTCCCAGCAATCCCCAGGCGAGCCACACATCAAAATCTTCTCACAGTTCGCCGGTCAATCCCCAAGCAGCCCCGACATCTACTCTTCTCAGATCCCTCAATGCGCACAAGCACCGGTCACAATCTATTTCTGCAGTCCCTGGCTCGAAGTCGCGCACAGCCACGAATGCGTAATTTCTGCGATGCGCCGTGCGAGTCCAAATCGCACGAGCGGTATTTCTTCAGTCCACTCAATCCCAAACAAGCATCTCACATCTATTTCTCAGTACCCTACAAGAACAATCACCCCATAAACCACACTATTTCTCAATTCTCGCCATCAATCCCCAGCCCAAAAAAATTTCTCAGTCCGTCCACACCCCCACATCCACGATGCTAGTGTTCGCAGTCCCGTCAATGCCCCAGCATCCACATCTATTTCCTCAAGGCTGCGCGCTCAATGCACCCCAAGGCATCACATCTATTTCTCAAAGGTCCGCCTCCATCCCGCAGCACCGGTCACCACATTACTAGTTCCTGTCAGTCCCCAAATCTTCTTCTTCAACAGCATCCCACATCTATTTCTCCAGATCCGTCATCGCGCGCAGCAGTGCACGACACCACATCATCTATTTCTCAGTCCCTCAATCCGCAGCATCCACATCCTATTTCTCAGTCCCTCAATCCCGCAGAAGA
>NW_014577365.1:125520-129941 GCF_000485595.1 Priapulus caudatus
TATTATATATAGTAATAGTAGTAATAATAATAATAATAGTATATAGATAATAATATAATAATAATATATATAATAATATAAGTATAGGCTATAACTATAAGTAGGCACGGTAGCACGAGTACAGTGGGAGCACGTACGCCGGGTCTGTGAAGCCATCAAACTGAGAGTTCTTGAGGAGAATGCAGCTGACAGCTCTCCATCGCAGGAGTACATGACCAGCACCGTCTCATCACGGCCCTCAGGCGCCGTGCAGCGACCCTTCGCCGCGTTGCTGCCTAGCCGGATGCCGAACTGCAGAAACCTGCAGAGATGAACGAATGAGCTTAGCTGCTAGTGGCAGCGTTTCTCACCAGGCCACCTATTTATTTCTCAGTACCTCGCCAGCACACCTATTTATTTCTCAGTCCCTAACTCCCTAGCACATCGCTCTATTCCTCAGTCCCTCGCACACCAGCACCCACATCTATTTCTCAGTCCCTCAATCCCAGCACCCCATCTATTTCTCAGTACCTGCGAATCCCATGCACCCCCATCTATTCTCAGTCCCCAATCCCCAGCCACCACATCTATTTCTCAGTCCTCAATCCCCGCATCACATCAATTTCTCAGTCCCTCAATCCGCCACACCACATATTTCTCGTCTCATATCTGCCCAGCACCACATCTATTTCTCAGTCCCTCAATCCCCAGCATCCACATCTATTTCTCAGTCCTCAATCCCAGCATCCACATCTATTTCTCAGTCCCTCAATCCCCAGCATCCAGATTATTCTCAGTCCCTCAATCCCCAGCATCCACATCTATTTCTCAGTCCCTCGAATCCCAGCACCCTCTATTTCTCAGTCCCTCAATCCCACGCATCTCCACGATCTATTTTCACGTCCCTCAAATCCCCTAGCATCACACATCTATTTCTCAGTCCCTCGAATCCCCAGCATCCATCTATTGCTTAGTCCCTCAATCCCCAGCAGCCACATCTATTATCTCAGTCCCTCAATCCCGCTATCCACATCTATTTCTCAGCTCCCTCAATTCCCAGCAGTGCCAGACCACTCTATTTCTCAGTCCTCTTCCCGAGCATCCACATCTATATTCTCAGGTCGCCTCAATCCCCAGCAATCCACATCTATTGCTCGCGTACTTCCCAGCAACCTTCTACTATTTCTCGTACTCACCAGCACCCACCCCTTCTGCTGTCCCAGACCCTCACTCACCACCCTCTCTGCTGCTAAGCAGTCTCCCCGCTCCCTAGCATCCCCGCCTCTCCTCGGGTGCGTCTGCAGTTATAAGCTTCACATTCCAGAGATATGGAGTATATCTCTAATCCCCAGCATCCACATCTATTTCTCAGTCCCTTAATCCCCAGCATCCACATCTATTTCTCAGTACCTCACCAGCACCCACCTCTTCTGCTTCCCAGCCCCTCACTCACCACCCTCTCTGCTGCTTAAGCATCCCCCTCCCTAGCATCCCCGCCCCTCCTGGGTGGTCTGCAGTTAAAGCTCCACATTCCAGGATATGGAGTATGCTCCTAAGAATCCACGCTAATATCAAAACACAGACGGGGGTCCGCCTCCCATTAATCTTTATCCCATCCTCACGCCAACATTCCTTCCCTTCCCGCGGCGCGCGTCTATGCGCGTGGGGTCATGCAGCGACACAGGGAGGCAGCACCTGTTCGTGGTTGTGCAGAGGTCGCCGGTGGTCAGCTGCCGCCGGCCGGCACCAGCGAACACGAGTGGCTTGCCCGAGCCGACGATGCCGCACTGGAAGCCGCGCGTAGCGCCCTCTAGTGTCGCGACGCCCGCTGTCAATTGGTCGCTGCTGAACGTTTCGTGAAGGAAGGCCGGCGGGGAGACGTAGGAGAGGTGGCACGTCTCCCCCTGGTATCCGTGGTCACACCTAGGTGGCACCACAGTAGTCATGTGAGACTCAATAAATAAATTCATTCGGTTGGTAGATAATAGATCTATCTTGGTAAATTTTTACCCAATCGGTTGAGTAAAAATTAACCAAGATAGATCAGTCATTTGAGATATTGCTATGGCAGCGGTATAGACGTGCCAAAGGGTTGATTTTCGTGTTTCTCTCTTTATCTCTCTCTAGAATTCAGTGCTAAGAAAGGTTGTAACTTTGTATTTGGTTTGGAAATTTGTTCTGCGAAAGTTCGTGCCGTGATACTTTGATTTTACATGTAAACTCATTTTTTAATGCTCGAGTTTTTTAATAGGAAGCATGTTTTAAATTAGGTATCGTTCACTCAGCACTTACATGCAGCCTTGTGCAGTGCAGGCACCATGGCCGCTACATCCTGCTGGGCACGCTCCGATATACACTGTCATTACACAGAACTTAGATTAACAAAACAAGCACAACACCTCATTCAGACGCATGCCACCTAACAGCGCATCCGATCGCCTAGGATATCTAGCAAAAATGGATCACACAAATCTATTACTACCGTATTCCTAGTTTTGATATCGGGTGGTACGGTTATTCGATATAGTTTAGCGTAGTAAGGTTTGACCATGGTACCGGTGGTACAAGCTGACGGCACTAACAATGCATGACTCACCATCGTCGATGGCCCAGCTCTGGTTAGTGCGCTTGTCCCCACGCCACATGAACCTGACCGAGTCTGTAAGGGCAGCATAGGGAAGCGGCATGGTTACTATCGTCCACCTGATAAAGCAACGAACGAAGACGCACGGATTAATTAACCAGTCATCGTGGTTAGTTTGCATTTTAACATCGATCGCCACCCGTCACGGGCTATTACGTGTAGAACAAGTGCAGGTGGGATCATTATGGCGTACGCAAGTGTGAAGCAAATGTTTATTATAAAATTAATATTGCATAAGATTCAGCCACACTGTGTGGAGAGTATTGGCTGGTCAGTTTCAGTCGTAGAGAGAAACATGGGCGACGGCTAGGCTCTATATTCACCCCTGCAGCTACATGGTTGTGTGCTTGTATGTACATGAACAATAAATCCTAGTTACATACACTCACCCAGCTACATGACTGTGTGCTTGTATGTACATGAGCAGTAAATCATAGTTACATACACTCACCCAGCTACATGACGGTGTGCTAGTATATGTACATGAGTAGTAACTCATAGTTACATACACTCACCCAGCTACGTACATGAAGACTGCCACGTACATGCAGATGGACTCCGAGCACTGGCCGTGACCGCTGCACATCCCCGGACACTGCGGCCCGACGTAGAAGTTACGCACCGCCCACTCATCACCGAAGCACAGCTGTGTCTGATGCAGCCGCAGGCTCGTCGAGCTTGACCTGGAGGCGCAGGTAAAACAAGTGAACGCCGTAATGGGTTATATGCAATGTAGATCTTAAAAAGCAGTTTTCATTCTTCGTTCACTTGGATTCATCCACGGGAAGAGTGTGATAAATTATACTTTTATATATCTTGTATTTTATTCATTTTTTAAAGATATTTTATCTTAAATCTATCTTATGTTTACTTTAGTTTTTTTTTAATGCTGTAACTATATAGTCACCATGTGTGGCGCGGCAGTGCTAAGGTGACACGTTTCCAGTTGGCGAACTCTGAACGCAGGTAAATGCTTCCACGACCATACACTGTACATTGAGGCATGCTGGGAAAACACTTCTCCTCCACTACGTGCCATGTTCTGCCCTAAAAAAAACAACAAGAGGTGGAGTTTAATACTCTGCTCCTCAATAACCTAATACTGTGGAATTTGTCTACTTCTACATCTGACTATAGCTTCTGTTAGTTCTGTACACGCACGCACGCACACACGCATGTACGCACGCACCCACACCCAAAACACGCACGCACGCACAGACGCACGCACGCACGCACGCACGCACCCACGCACGCACGCACGCACGCACGCACGCACGCACACATGTGCGCACACACACACACACACACACATATTACATTTATTGCTTATACATACTTATATATACTAAATACTGTTTCTAAGAAAAAAATGCCACAATGCTTCAGTATATCGCACACATATCTCTATAGTCTGTATAATAATAGTTAAACATGACGAACCGACCTTGTCGGTGGAGTACTGCAGTTCCACCGCGCTGTCACACACTGCAGGGTCGCTGCGTCCGTTACAACCCATCACCAGCTCAAACTGCAGCATGTGCGACGCGCCTATCGGAAGTGGTTTCGTCTCCAGAGTGCGTGGTTTCTCCTGGGTGGGGCTTCCCATGAAACTATTAATGATGAATGAGGAGAAGCATTAGGTATATACAAATGAGAGGCGGCGTGGAAGCTAGGAATAGGTATCACAAGCTTATGGAACATTTATATGAAGTCATTGTATTGAACTAGCTGGAACCCGCGCTAAGCGCGGGCTTATAGTGACTGTGATGCATGTGGTACCGACTGTTCAATACCCAGA
>NW_014577365.1:132865-140073 GCF_000485595.1 Priapulus caudatus
TAAGCACAGCTTTGCGCCACATTTGTGCATGGACCGGTATATATGCAGCACATGTTGTTTTGCAGCTGCGATTCTTTGATATAGATTATTACTTAGTCCCAGCTGAGCTCTCGTTGAACTTTTTACTGTTGCAACAATTTGCGTGAACTGGTGGTCTAATTGTCAACACCACCACAGCAGTCACTATAGAGTGAAGCAAACCTCACTGGCATTCTTGCTCCTGTAGGACGTGTCATTACAAGGTTATCATAACCTCGCTGCCATTCTTGCTCCTGTAGGCACGGTTCATTACAAGGTTATGAATAACCTCACTGCCATTCTTGTTCTGCATACACGTGTCATTACCAAGGTTATCCTAACCTCACTGCCATTCTTGCTCCTGTAGGCACGTGTCATTACCAAGGTTATCCTAACCTCACTGCCATTCTTGCTCCTGTAGGCACGTGTCATTACCAAGGTTATCATAACCTCGCTGCCATTCTTGCTCTTGCATACACGTGTCATTACCAAGGTTATCCTAACCTCACAGTCATTCTTGCTCTTGCATACACTTGTCATTACCAAGGTTATCATAACCTCACTGCCATTCTTGCTCCTGTAGGCACGTGTCATTACCAAGGTTATCATAACCTCACTGCTTTTCTTTCTACCGCGTACACTTGTTATTACCAAGGTTATCATAACCTCACTGCCATTCTTTCTACCGGGTATCCGCGTCATTACCAAGGTTATCATAACCTCGCTGCCATTCTTGCTCCTGCATACACTTGTCATTACCAAGGTTATCATATAACCTCACTGCCATTCTTGCTCCTGTAGGCACGTGTCATTACCAAGGTTATCATAACTCACTGGCCATTCTTGCACCCTGCATACACGTGTT
Organism: Priapulus caudatus; assembly: GCF_000485595.1. Taxonomy (NCBI): domain Eukaryota; kingdom Metazoa; phylum Priapulida; class Priapulimorpha; order Priapulimorphida; family Priapulidae; genus Priapulus; species Priapulus caudatus. The sequence continues at coordinate 133,749 of NW_014577365.1, forward strand.
ATTACAAGGTTATCATAACCTCACTGCCATTCTTGCTACTGCATACATTCTCATTACCAAGGTTATCATAACTCACTGCCATTCTTGCTCCTGCATACACGTGTCATTAGCAAGGTTATTATAACCTCACTGCCATTCTTGCTCTGCATACACGTGTCATTACCAAGGTTATCCTAACCTCACTGCCATTTCTTGCTCTTGCATACACGTGTCATTACCAGGTTATCATAACCTCACTGCCATTCTTGCTCCTGCATACACTTGTCATTACCAAGGTTATCATAACCTCACTGTCATTCTTGCTCCTGCATACACGTGTCATTACCAAGGTTATCATACCTCACTGGCCGTTCTTGCTCCTGTAGGCACGTGTCATTACCAAGGTTATCATAACCTCACTGCCATTCTTGATCCTTCATGCACGTGTCATTACCAAGGTTATCCTAACTCACTGCCATTCTTGATCCTTCATGCACGTGTCATTACCAGTTATCCTAACTCACGTGCCATTCTTGATCCTTCATGCACGTGTCATTACCAAAAGTTATCTCCACCTCACTGCCATTCTTGATCCTTCATGCACGTGTCATTACCAAAGTTATCCTAACCTCACTGCCATTCTTGCTCCTGCATGCACGTGTCATTACCAAGGTTATCCTAACCTCACTGCCATTCTTGCTCCTGCAGGCACGTGTCGTTGTTGGTGCCGTGCGCGGCGCAGGGCCCGGCGCTGTCGCTTCCGCTGTGGCAGCCGCGTCATAGCGGCGAGGGCGAGGACGTGTGGGCAGCTCGATGACGCTCACTCTGTCCGACGAACTGCTCATGCGATTACGCTGAACACGAGCGAGCCAGACAAGATGGCCGACGACCTCGTCAATTGGCAGGGCGACGCGCCGCGCAGTACTGCGGACCAATCGAAGCTATCAGGTGAGGGGGAGAGACGCGGGGAGGTGGAGAAGGTAGGGTGAGAGGGGGAGGCGGCGGGGAGGTGGGAGAAGGTAGGGTGAGAGGGGGAGACGGCGGGGAGGTGGGAGAAGGTAGGGGGAGACGGCGGGGAGGTGGGAGAAGGTAGGGTGAGAGGGGGAGATGGCGGGGAGAGAGGAGAAGGTGAGGTAGGAGAGCTGAGAATGCTGAGAGAAAAAAACGTAGTAAGGTAGTACTTAGTTGTCGAGAGCTTCTGTTTCATCAATATGGAATAAATGTGATTTCACAACGTCATTGCTCAGGGATTGCTGATTGTACTTAATATGACACATGCTTGTAATCTTACTATAATTTGGCGAATGTTGTATGTATGTATGTTAATGAAAGGCTCCGTCAGTTTGGATCCAAATAGCGCCAAATTCACAGAAGAGATCGATGAATACACGGGACGGGTTCTAAACTTTACTCGTTGAAAACGGTAAAAAGGGCTTAAAAAAGACAAAAAAAAATGGTAAAGATTTGCCTGAAAATAGGGGGTGCTATATCTTGCCTTGCTAATATTTTGCTGTCTGTGAACGTTGTGCTGTATATTTCGCCGTCTGTCAACGTTGTGCTGCATGCACAGACATTTTTTGTAAGCCCAATAATGTAAGTAGAAATAAGAATGTAATAATGAAGTTAAATGTCAATTTCAAGGTCAATCTCTTCTCTATCGTACTCACCCAGCTACATGATTGTGTGCTTGTATGTACATGAGCAATATAACTCATAGTTATACATACACTCACCCAGCTACATGATTGTGTGCTTGTATGTACATGAGCAATATAACTCATAGTTATACATACACTCACCCAGCTACATGATTGTGTGCTTGTATGTACATGAGCAATATAACTCATAGTTATACATACACTCACCCAGCTACATGACTGTGTGCTCGTATGTACATGAGCAATAAATTAAATCATAGTTGCGTACACTCACTCAGTTATATCACTGTAATGCTGCTGATAGGGTCTATATGTCCCCCAGGGTACTGCCGGAACGTACCCTGGTACTATCTAATAAGGCTGAGAGGGTCTATGTCCCCCGGGGTACTGCCGGAACGTACCCTGGTACTATCTAATATGCCGGACCGTACCTCGCCTACTCCACTAACGAGTCTAGGGAGTCGCCAAGGCCTACTCCATGACTCTAACCCTAACCCTAACCCTAACCATATCAGATAGTTACCAGATAACAGTTGCATAATATAAATTCACCTAGTTTTATGGTGAGCTGGTACATACATGAGTAACAGCTAGCAGTTGCATGATACACTCACCCAGCTGTATCTGTGGGATGATATGTAGACTTGTCTGCCCAGAATCCTCCTGAACATTCCTGTCCAGGAAGGCAACTCGTTTGAACCGGGTGCCAGTTGCGACCCTTGTTGGTCGAGTACAGTAGCGCTACACTGTGACAAGAAATATAAACAATCAAGCATTTCCCACAGTTTGATAACATATTGCAGACAATATAAGGAGCACTGCTTCCACCAGCCAGTAAAAATATACAATCATTTTGATAGAAATAGCAATCAAAGATGATCCAAACATCTACATCAAACGACCTACAATCAATTTTAACTAACATAAACGGTAATTAATAAAATCAGACCAACACGAATTCTGTCTCAGTTTAAAAACTGAGTTTGGAGCTGCTCATAACTGAGCAATAATGTGCAAATTGCCTTATAACCTATATCCACGTAGAGTAATTGGCAAGTAACTCTAAACAATCACTGTTGCGATTAGCTCTAGTACTATACCCCGCGTTCGATTAACTGCGGCAGTTAATCGAACGCGGGCTATAGTACTAGAGCTATGTTGCGATAAAGGCTTTCTGAAAATGTTGCTTAGCACCGAAGTGCCACAATGTAGACAATGCAACGTACATGCATGAAAACATGTGTAAATTGGTCTAGCTTAACCGACTTATAGTTACGACATCTAAGAAGAATGTGGTTATCGCACCCTGACGGCAAGAACAAATTCCATGCACTCACCACACCTACCTCTAGCATGTTAGCTATAACCATGCCCCATCCTCTATAATATTACAGGGGTTCTTAACCTGTGGTTCACCGACAGCTTAGGGTCCGTGGATGGGCTTCAGGGGGTCCGTCAACCAGGCGCATAAAAATTTTGTGTTTATGTGCTAACGACATAAGTTGTGTATTTTTCTGGGGAAAATAGCATGCTAACTAACCACGCCCCCATCCTCTAGTATACCTGCTCTAGCATGCTAGCTAACCATGCCCCCATCCTCTAGTACCTGCTCTAGCATGCTAACTAACCACGCCCCCATCCTCTAATACCTCCTCTAGCATATGCTAGCTAACCACGCCCCCATCCTCTAGTACCTGCTCTAGCATGCTAACTAACCATGCCCCCATCCTCTAGTACCTGCTCTAGCATGCTAGCTAACCACGCCGCCATCCTCTCCCACCTCCTCTAGCATGCTAACTAACCACGATCCCATCCTCTAGTACCTGCTCTCGGCAGCCGGGGTGCCGCACTGTGTGCTGATGCGAAACTGAGCGACATGGGTGACGACGGACTGCACGCGCGGCAGCACGCGCACGCGGTCAATCTGCCAGCCGGTCGCCCCCGGCACCGCCTGGTTACGCTGCGACCAGCAGACGCGCACTGACTTCCGCCGGTACGCCTTGTCGATCGCGTGAGACACGCTGACTCGTGCCTGAAACACACAGCATCGATAGAGTAGCCTGATGAGGCAGTGTCAGGATAGCCTCGTGTGGAAACCACGTACACTCATGTGCAATATCTCACCAGAGGAGGTATATTTTGTGATGAATATGCATTTAATCTGGTTAGGGGGTATCGCAGTATAGATTTATGTAATAAATTATCAGTAGACCTGTGTTTATAATTAGTAGAGCACCTTAGCCTGTGAGTGTCACCATCGCGAAATCCACTTGCTATACGAATACACATCACATCAGGTTATGAGCATATCAAGCAGTGCTTCACGTGATCTTCCGCATACAACTAATTGCTTTCAGGACGACTAAGAAAGAGGACCAGGTCACACAGAATGAGAAAAATATTGTTAGCAGATGGCAGCATGTAACAATACCTCTTCGGAGATGACGATTGGCTCAGTCAGTCTTTGCTTCGAGCCTCGCACCTTTAGCTCTATTTCGACCTCGGCAACCTCCACCTCATCAGTGCCATCTAGTGCAACGATATCTAGTTAAATTACTTCAGCTGCAATAACTTCATGAATGTTGATAGAGCCAATAAAACCACTCGTGTGAGCATGCATTACACTGTACTCTCGACTCCAATGTGAGGCGAAAACCACGCAAGTTTTCTGTCAATTTATTACTCAGTTCAGATTAGCCAAGCATGCCTACCAAAATGTTATTGGATCCTGGAAAGAGGTGACTCTGTAAAGTGCTTTAAAGGTGGTACTTTTTATTTGTACTAATAAAAATAGCACTGTAAATTTACATAATATTTAATGAAAGAGACAAAAAAGGATGATATGACCAGCACAACAAAACATACCCAGATGAAGTTGGAACTGAATACTGTGGGCTTTTCTCAAGTCTAAGTTGTTGGTACACAGCCTTCGCACATTCTCGCCACTCATGACAACTTGACCGTTGATCACAGTGCCCCCTGTTAGCTGCCATCTGAAATACCAACATTATTGACTAACATAGATGTTCAATACAGTCCACAGTTCCCTACCTAGAAAATATACACACACACACCTACACCGACCCACATAGAGTGACACACGCGCGTGCACACACACACACACACACGCACGCAGGCACGCACGCACGCACACACACATGCACACACACACAAGTAACTTAAATACATGCTAAATATCTCTGAATTGCAATTGTAAATTATTATATGAAAATAATAGTAGCAATTCAACGTAATATTTTGCTAAATTTTAAAATAGAAATAGAATTATTCAAATGGAATGATATATGCAGCATTCGATAAGATCTCTTTCTTCTTCAATGCACCACCGTCCTATACCCACCTGAACAATCCATACATATCTGCATAAATATATCTATCTATACAAGCACAGATCCGTGCATGATGTCAGTGGGCCGGCAACTGCTTAGTGAGCTAGCACACTAGAGTTGAATGAAATAAATTCATTGGATTTCGTTGAAAACTATGAATTCATATTTATCTTGTGTTAAATTCAAGAAATTAACTTACTATCGAAAATCAACAAGAGATCGAAAATTCCGAACGTAAGTTAATTTCTGGGATTTAACACAAGATAAATATGAATTGACACTAGAGTTGAGTTTATACCCATCAGGCAGCAGGTTTGACTCAAACTCCACGGCCAGTAGTGCGTCCTCATTGTCTGGTGTCTGCAAATCTAGATCCTGCGTTTCGATGTAACTCGTCTGCCCCGCAGCCGCCCTGAACACCGCTGCTGCCCCCTGGGACTGACACGCGCGCTGCCGGCAATAACAATTTTAACCCCATCAATAAACGTCAAGATGACGGCTCAGAGTACGAATTGTGCTGAGAGAGTGAGAAAGCAAGAGAGAGTGAAAGAGAAAGGGGTGTTGGAGGTAGGGAGAAAGAGAAGCAAAGAAAAAATAAAGAGGGGAGTGTAGGGAACAAGAGAGGGCGGGCAGAAACGAGAGGAGGAAAAGGGGGAAGAGAAGGTCAGCAGAAACAAGGGAGGGAGAAAGAGAAGCGTGGCATCATTAGAAACAGAAATAAAGACAGAGAAGGGGCCACGAATAAAACATGCTCATTCAGTCAATTGTTTTTCAAAAGATGTGCGACAACCTAGCTTTTATGCCAAAGACTGCTACAAAAGGTCGGAATATGAAGACAACTAGAGATTCAATCCCTGCTATATCGATCATTAACGCCCACCACCACACCACATTTCCAGACACACGCACACGCACACACACACACATGCACAGTTTGTATAGAGTGCCATTTTTAATAAGTTTTAACCATAATAAATACCCTGATCTGAGCACCAGGAAAGAAAATCCAATTGCTAATGTCGATGCTATCGAAATTGTCCTGGAGGTGGCGTGGCCGGTCAGCGTTGTTGGTGACGACAACGTTGTCGATGGCCCAGCAGGACTTTGCGGCCTGGTTGCCATGCCAACGAAGGCAGACGCCGTCTGTGCGAGCCTCCACAGGGAGGCTCATGACATGCACCATTGTCTCGCTTTGTACCCTGTTACATAGATCATCGCATATTCAGCAAAAATTTACAACCAGACAGTAATTACATGAAGATGTATATTTATAATTATATATATATATATATTATAGGGACATGTATGAAGAAGAGGCCTGGACAGCCTCTACGGGGC
>NW_014577365.1:140098-145253 GCF_000485595.1 Priapulus caudatus
TATAGCGAGGGTGACATAAATGACAAAGTTACAGAGTGATCAAAGTGACAGACTTCTGCTGTAGGTCACTGATTTACTATTGCCGCTGCTGTGTATGCTCACTTGTCCCGCTGCTGTGTATGGCTCACTTGTCCCGCGGCTTGTGTTATTATGCAGATTCACTTGTCACGCTGCTGTGTAGTCTCACTTGTCGCGCTGCTGTGAATGCTCACTTTCGCCCGCTGCTGTGTATGCTCACTTAGTTGTTGGCGTGACAAGAACATCTGTCGGCATGTGGGAGCGGGGAAGGGGAAGAAAAAAAACCACAAAAGTACAAAAGTACAAGCATTTCGCTCTTCATCTTGCAGGGATAGGAAGCTGTCTTTCGTGGAAGGGATACTGCCGTCACCATCAGTTTCGCACTCGATGGCTGTCGCACTTGGAACCCGATCGACAGCATACGGTATACTCCATGCTAACTAATGCCCAAATTATATCAGTCAATGCTATTATAATTAATATAATTTATTAATTAATATAATATAAATAATTATGCTCAGTATTATCGATACAACCATAAACAATAAATATGCTGTAAACTAATATATACCTAAATATAAAATTATTAATATAATCAATATACCAAATACCCCAAATAACAGAACTTTGAGGTGGTTGGAATAGCAAATTGACTATTGCTTCATTACAGATCATAACCAGCCCTGGCACCTTGCCAGAAGCTAGCATATGAGACAAGCAAAGACAATATACAAATGAAGACTTCCTTATTACTACAAACACTTGTGTATATATATATATATATTATATATATATAATATATATATATAAAGATATAAGTGGTTTAAAAAGTGAAATCGAAATTGCTCGCTACCTGCGTCGTCTGCTAGGCGCATAGCCTCACGTTGATTCCATGTTGCAGGTGTTACTGTTTAGTCTTCTATTCCATCCCCGGTATTTCGACCGTAGGTTGAGTCCGTATGGTTGGATGGTGTTTAGATCTTGGATCCATAGGCCTTCTCTTTCTCTTTCTGTTGCGATCGCTGCGTGATGTTCGGTGGGTCGCAGAATATTTTTTTCAAGCCCCTATCACTGAAAATCGACTGCGGGTTGGTTGCGATCGCGTGTAAAATGAGCACTGTGGCGTTACTCGTCAAACCCTTTGTGCGGTTTCTTGTTGAGATTAATCTGGGATGGAAGACGTGCAGAGGCTAGTCATTATAGCGGTGCACCGCCCTTTAGGGTGGACCCTATAACTTGCGCGGCTGACATGACTGGCGAGTTTTCTGTAGTTCTTTTTCTCTTTTGACGTGTTGCGCGCGAAGAGTGGAATATTAATCGCTGACTCCCCTTGCGTTTTGGGGAGGGTAAGTCTAAAATTCCATAAGTGTTGTGATAAGGGGGCTGCTGTACCCGGCATCCTGGGATACTGGCCGCCTGGTCTGGTTGAAATTTAAGCGACATGTATGGAAGACAGAGCCTGGACGCCTCTACGCGGGCACAGTCGCGATGTGCTACCCCACGGGATTTAGCTTGGTTTGTTGTTGCCATATAATGGTTATAAAAAACAAAAAAAAATTTGTAAAAAAGTTTTGTTAAGAAATTGCTACACTAAATTAGCAATTTCTTAAACAAAACTTTTTTTACAAATTTTTTTTGTTTTTTATAACAATTATATATGGTCAACACAAACAAGCTTAAATCCCCGTGGCGATAGCACAGTCGAGCTGCTGCATACACAGCAGCGCGACAAGTGAGCATACACAGCAGCGCGACAAGTGAGCATACACAGCAGCGCGACAATCAGTAAATCAGTGACTACAGCAGAGTCTGTCACTTTGTCACTCTGTAACTTTGTCATTATGTCACCCATGCTATACTCTGTAAGTAATCCACTCTGTCACTTTGTCATTCTGTCACCCATCTTACTCTGTCACTCACCAAGAGCAAACTGAACGGTCGTTGCAGATGTTGCATTGATCGGTCGACTCGTCTGTAATACAACAAAACAACAATGACAATAAATCTATCGTCAATTTTTCATTATGTGTGAACAAGTAAACAACCTCAGAACCGCATAACATCATAAAGACGACTCTTCAAAGTCCAAGTGACTATATATCGAAGACGGAGAGAGACGAAGTTGATCAACACTAAATTTGTCGATAATCTTTCATTGAGCGAACAAGTAATTAATAACAGTAAGATTACAGCAAATACAGCAACAAACAAACAATACGTTTATCAATATTTTTTTATTTAACGTGAAATTGAAATCCTTCGTTTACTGCTGCGTCTGCTGAACATTTTGAGAATAATATGTGTACTACTCACGAGTGAGCCTCCATCCTTGCTGCAGAATACTGCAGCATTCGCACTCAAGATGGCGCCACATGTCGATCCTATCTCGCCCCCTGTAACACTGTCCCTATATTGATATAAATATGCCATGATTTAGATGATATTCAAGACATCCATATCAAGGATTTATATCATGTCATTCAAATGTGTTATGCTCACCCCTGAATAATGCGCACTCATTTCAAATTATGCTAAAGCAACGTGCAGCCAAAACAATTAGTATAGTGTGGATGAAGTAGAAATGATGATTTCGTGTAGTTAATTAAAGCAGCTTGCCAGACAGAGCTGTCCTCGGATGTGTCACTGTCAAAGTTGTCGCGGAGGATGACGTGATGTCTCTCGAGGCCTCCCACGTCCGGTCCATACGATCGGCTCACGTTCACGACTGAAACGGATGATATGCTATAAATGATATGACACCAATATGCTATTATATGCCAATAATATGCTGTTAATTATATGGTATCAATATGCGATTAATTATATGGTATCAATATGCTATTAATTATATACCATCAATATATGCTATTGTATGCCATCAATATATGCTATTAATTATATGCAATCAATATTCTTTTATCTATACATCATTGATATGTTATTATAGTGTAATATAATACTAATATATACTGTAAAATATACGTTATCGATTTGCTATTAATTAGATCATTATTAATAGTAGGAATTAAGGGGATGTCTTGGAGGAGGAAGAGGAGGGGAAAGGGAGGAAGTCATATACCTGCTTGTTCACAAATCTGCATGACAAGAGTGTCCTTCAAGATAATTTGCCCTCGTAGAGATGAAGTGGCACTGTAAAACGAAAACCAACAATGGTTACCGTAGTTCCTAATTCGTATGATCTAGATATACAAAGGCCTGACTACCTTCACTACCTACCTACTCTTTCAATGTCACAACTCACCCATACAAATATTCGCTGGCCTACCCACATAGAGAGCTGCTTATCTTATAGTTTACTAAATGATTGAATGGTGTAACGAATTTAAATATATTCAAATCTTTCATTTTTTCATGTTCAAATTGAATAGCTTTCACTCGTCCATAATTAATGCCACCCAAATACGTGCGGCTTTAATTTGCATTACTCGCTTTATTCTACGACTAACGCTTTTTAAACCAAACAGGGAGATATAGTGAGTGAAGGGCATGTTTGAAAGGCAGAACCGCTTTTCCGGCAACGACCGCATCTCTCCAAACTGCAATTCATGGAAGCTGTCTGCATGCGTCGCAACGGCAGCAGCGGAATAAAAACAGCGATCATCAATCCAGGTCTCCCGCGGGAGCTCACCCGACACCAGCACCCTCATAAGAAGTTCTTTGCAACGCGGTATATCGCCCGCACACCGCTACCTCATGCATCACAAACCCCTCACACAAACTTCGGTTCGGGTGCAGTGGAAACAGCAGATAGCTTAGCTGTCCCTAGAGGGACAGGAACGCATCCGTGTGCAAAACCGCGTGGAAATAACAACAGGTTGCGCGTAGAGCAAAAACATATATCCCGCATAGCCGCGAGTGGATGGAAGCGGAAAGCGTTTCTTAGACGTTGCACTGTATCTGTAGTAGATAATAGGTAACCTTCCCTATTATTTGCTTCTGACTGTATGTTACACGTATATTGTTCGTATGTGGTCATGCTAGCTACTATCTACAAAAGTTCTTATTCTCTTCTTCCAAAGAGCTGCCGGCATAGACTGAGCACGTCATAACGGCTTTTAACAAACGCACAGAATCCGATCATATAGAATAAAATACAAATGCATCGCAAGCGATTATAAAGCTGTAGTGTTATCGTTATCAACCTTACAAATTGGCATGCTACGCCAACTACCGAGTGGAAGGACCCCTGGTTACGTTTACACAGCAAAAAAATACCAATCCTAACAGCATTGCCTGTTGTAACAGGGCATGCGCTGATCGATTAAACTTAGATCGAATCAGGTCGAAGCTAGGGTCAATTAATATGCCCAACGGTTTTCCTCATGCGACCAAGCACACTCCAGCTTTAAATCTCTCCAGCGCGAAAAAAAAACGCGCAAAAACGCGTAAAAAACGCACTCTCCCGCGCGTAAAAAACGTCCGCTCACAGAAAATCCATGCATCCGGCGCCGGCAGGTGGCGCCTGCCACATGAAGCTCATCTGCTTCTGTGGCGCCCCCGTGTGTGAGGCCGTGACGGAGCAGACGAAAGGTTGGAGCGCGAACGGCGCGTGCGCGCCGGCCGCCATCGCATGGTAGGCTCCGAACGCAGCCTGCTGCTGCTGCTGCTGCTGCTGCATCGGTGCGCTGGACACGGCAGCCGGCAGACTGTAGAGACCCATCATGACAAATGCGTCAAAGTCTATGCTCGACTTCACGCTCACTATAGAGGAAAGACAAACGCACAGGTTAGGGCAGGGGTTCTTAGCCTGTGGTCCATGAACCCCTTTCGGGTCCGTGGATGTGCTTCAGTGCTTATATGCTTATTGCATTTTCTGGGGAGGGGTCCGTGGCTTTCACCAGATTCTCAAAGGGGTCCATGACTCAAAAAAGGTTAAGAACCACCGGGTTAGGGTTTCGCGGCAATGCGGTAAAGGAGAAAGATGCTCGCTACGGAGCGATGAAGCTGCCAGCTATATATACGTCTCACATGAAACGCCGTAAAGTGCGCCCAGCGACCGCAGGGTAAGGGAGGTTTCCATAGGTAGTTCTCCCCGTGACACACAGGAAACTTGGGGATAGAGGGAGTTCTACCTTGGTAGTTTTCCCCGTTATAAAGGAGAAACAAGAGGATAGAG
>NW_014577365.1:145794-193645 GCF_000485595.1 Priapulus caudatus
GGAGGGGGATGGAGGGAGTTTTACCTTGGTAGTTTTTCCCGTGACACATGAGAGACAGCTAAGTGGAGGGGGATGGAGGGAGTTTTACCTTGGTAGTTTTTCCCGTGACGCAGGAGAGACAGCTAGGGGGAGGGGGATAGCGCGAGCTTTACCTTGATAGAGTTTTCCGGGCTCGTAGAAGCGAGGGTTGTCGGCGATGCTCACCGACAGACGCATCTCTCCTCGTTCGAGCGTCGTCCGATCTGGAAGCGGTAACCATGGCGACGATTTATGAGACGTTCACGTGTTCGTGATGAATTCATACAGCTCAACTTTTCTAGCTGCTTGCCCGCGCTGTAACGCTGCTGGAGCTACCTTCTTAGCTACCTCTCGAAGCCCCATGACTGTCAAAACACTCTTTCTTAGCTTCCCTGCCGTGCTGCGACTCTGGTATACGAACCTTCCTAGCTAGCCCTCTGCACACCAACACTGGCAAAGCTATATTTGAATCTTACCTCCACCTCTGACTCTGACACTGGCAAAGCAACTTTGAATCTTACCTGCACCTCTGACTCTAACACTAGCAAAGCAACTTTGCTAGTCACATCCATGCTCCATCACAGCTGAAGCTACCTCCCTAGCTACTCATCCATGCTCCACCACAGCTGAAGCTACCTCCCTAGCTACTCATCCATGCTCCACCACAGCTGAAGCTACCTCCCTAGCTACTCATCCATACTCCATCACAGCTGAAGCTACCTCCTTAGCCAGTCTTTCATTGTTATGTGGTTTACGTTATGTACTTTCGTGGATGGGGGAGCCTCTGCAATGAGAGCCCTCGTCCAAGTCTAATTAACCCCTTCTGGGACCAGTCTGTCTTTGCATTATACAAATATAAATGAGAAAACTTTTATTAATCATATGATCAAACGCTTGCGCGGCTAGCTAATTGGGTTTATCCCTGAAGGCACTTACTACCTTGTCACGATATCCAGTGCAGTGGACACCGACAAGTATTAGAACATAACATAACAAATACCGGAGCAGTGGAATCGATGACAGACACTTACCGACATCGGCGTAGTGGCAGAGGAAAAAGAACGGAGACACGATGGGGTAGTTTCCCTGTGCATCCAACACAGACAGCCGTGCTGCCAAGAGAACTACTCCCGCAAGCCACATCGCTGCTTGCGCTCTCATTGCCACTGCATCTGGAAAAGTAGTCGCAAGCAGAGTCACCTAATCAACGCCGATGGGGTGGCAGTCGCCACGTCAGGGCAAACACGCCGACAACTTAAGGCGTTTTCCCATCAGTGCTGTAAGTAGTGGCGACTCTAGTATAGACGGCGATCAGAAAGCAAATATTTCCGCGGCGCACGGGCGTTGAACATAAATAAGATGTGACGAAATCAGTTGCACTTACCTACGCTAGCGCCTAGCAGACGTGAACGGCAATGACGCAAACGCTTCCAGAACAAACGCGACAAAACAGACGAGAGTTTCACGATATTAGTCTAGTGCGTGTATCGAAACTGGACACGATGGCAGAATAACGTGCGTTCTCTCACTCTATGTCCCAAACACTCTCTTTCTCTCGCACGCTGCAAACAAACGCAGTGGTTTTGGCCTGCAATGCCTCGTAACTGAATCCGCGCTACGCAGGGTCGCCTAGGGACCGGCACATGTTACGTCTGTCCGTTTAAACACCGGCCGCATGAGAGACGGAGCCGATAAAAACGATAGTACGACGTAAAGCGATACGCCGACGGTGGTCGGCGTGTTTCGCGGAACCCTGCTCCGGTACCAGTGTAAGCGGCCGTAAACATGTCGCCGGAGAGTGGGTTACGACAGATGACCAATTACTGGCCTGTAAACAGCGCCGGAGGTGCGCCGGGGAAACGCCATGGAAACGCTCGCCGTCGATTGAAACCACTAGCGTGGAAACAACATGGTGAGAACAAACCAATTTTCACGAGAGATTACTAAAGAAATTCCAAGCTGTTACCAGGGGAATCACTATGGGGGAAAAGTACAAGCTTCTACCGGGGGAAGCACTGGCAAAATTCCAAGCTTCTATTGGGGGAATAGCTATAGAAAATCCAAGCTTCTATTGGGGGAATAGCTATAGAAATTCCAAGCTTCTATTGGGGGAATAGCTATAGAAAATCCAAGCTTCTATTGGGGGAATAGCTATAGAAATTCCAAGCTTCTATTGTGGGAATCACTATAAAAATTCCAAGTTTTTACTAGGGATATCACTATGGAAATACCAAGATTCTACTGAAGGAATCAATAAGGAAATTCCAAGCTTCTATTTGGGGAATAACTATGGAAATTCCAAGCCTCTATTGGGGGAATCACTATAAAAAAATTCCCAAGTTTCTACTGGGGGAATCACAGTGAACATTGCAAGCTTCTAATTGGGGAATAACTAATGAAATTCCAAGCTTCTAACGTAGGAATCACTATTGATACTCCAGGCTTCTACTGGAGGAATAACTATTAGAATTCCAAGCTTCTACTGAGGGAATAAATTTGGAAATTCCAATCTTCTACTGAGGGAATCAATATGGAAATGCCAAGCCTTGGCGGCTAGTGGTGGCATCTTGTTCTTAACATCATCCTTCCATGCAGGAGCTACACAGTCACTTATTAACTACCAGATGTCAACATAGATAACATCAGAAGTTAATAAAGACAAACTTTGTCTTTATTAACTCCTGATAACATTAAAAAACAACGAGCCCGTTTCGCGAACGACGCAGATATACATAAGTCGTAAGCTATCAATAACTCTTTTATTTTTCTCGTGAAAAATATGTACAGGTCGTGCGCGCGCGTGCACGCGCGCACGACACAAATTTTGAAAGCACAAATCGGTTTACATCAATGGCAGTGTTGTTCTATCCTGATACCCTGAGCGGCAATTGCTGAGCGGCATTGATACCATTTGCTGCAACGCGTGGAAAGTCACTCGCGGCCAGGCCAACAAGCTCATGCAACGCGACTCCGCAGTTAATTTATCAAGATACGAAATCTGTATTCTTGGGTGTGCGATGGTAGGGCTGAATCGATGGAAGGACGGGAGCCACCGAGCTGGTGGGCAGGATCGGTTGTCTGCAGCCAAGAGCAAGAGTTAACATTGCCTCAACAGATGTTATAGACAACGACGCATCGTCGGCTACGCTGGCCAGCGAGTGTATATAATATGAGAGCAGCATCTGGGGTAAGTGATGCTGACGGGGTCACGCCGGTTGGGAGGCGCTGTGTGTTTAGACGGGAGAACGCGCCGGAGCGGCACACGATACACGAGCTGAGGTGGGCAGAACCGGCCTTCAAAATTTGACAAAACGATAAGTTAGAATGCGATATAAACGTTCGTGGTGAGTGAATGTAGCCTCTTCAGCTGCATTCGCGCACGAAACGTCTGCATTTACACGCAGACACACATACATAAACAGACGCGCACAAAAACTAGACTACATCCAAAAAAAAAACGCAAGATTATTACTAAACGCAAGATTAATACTAAACTGAATGTTTACACGTTTCACCTCGCCCGCTATACATTTCGTGTATACTCAATAAAAGATAATGCCGACGGTCACAGCTGCTGTTTCCTAGCTGAGAGTGGTTAAGTTCGATTTTAATTCGTAATAAATTAGTGTCACCGAGCAATCCATAAACATGTTGAACCAGACTCGCCACTGCTGCTACTGAACAAGGCTAATAATAAAACATGGATCTTTCACAGACATCATCTCTGAGGGATATGCTGCACCTCTAGACGAGAGAACTCTAGTCTCTTGTCTTTTGTCAGTGCGAACACTAGGTCGTTCTTGAACTTTATGACCTTTTCAAGTGTACTATCTAATAAATAACATGGCTACCCCATATATACAGGCAAATCATCATTAACAACAACGAGAACAACAATAATAAAACACCAGGCAGCGGGGGCACTAACAATGGGAAATGCATCTCAGCACGCGGGGGCAGGGCACGTCGTGTGCCCAGCCGCCTGCGACATTCGACAATGGCAGTGGCGCCAGCTGGTGGCCAAATATTCCGAAGAGCGATGACGGATATCCACGCATCATCCGTCTGCGTATCACAACGCGTCGCGACGGGCACCCTACGATGCAGCACCCTATGATGCAGCACCCTACGATGCAACACCCTACGATGCAGCACCCTACGATGCAGCACCCTACGATGCAACACCCTACGATGACAGCACCGTACGAGTTGCAGCACCCTTTTGTTACGATGCAACATCCCGTACCATGCAGCCAACCCTATGATGCGAACACCCTACGATGATCCACCACGTTGTGATGCAACACCCTACGATGCAGCACCCTATGATGCAACACCCTACGATGCAGCACCCTATGATGCAACACCCTACGATGCAGCACGCTATGATGCAGCACTCTATGATGCATTGCATGCACGCACGACCACCCACAACACGCGTGACATGCAACGGGCAGACACAACTTCGGAAAAAAATGACTCTCTGTGTTCTCTACCCTCTCTCTCTCTGCTCTCTATTATATACTATATATATATATATATCACGCTCACTCTCTCCACGCGCTCTCTCTCTCTCTCTCTACCCCCCTCTTCTCTATATATATATCACTCCGCACTCGCTCCTCACTCTCTCTTCCTCTCTCTTCTCTCTCTCTCTCTCTCTCTCCCTTCTCTCTGCTCTCTACTCTCTCTCTCTCTCTCCTCTCTCCTCTCTCTCTCCCTCTCTCTCTCTCTCTCTCTCTCTCTTCTCTCTCTCCTTCTCTCTCCATCTGCTACGCTTCTCTCTCTCTCTCTACATCTCTCCTCACTTCTCTCTCATCTGCTCTCTCTCTCTCTCTCTCTCCTCTTCTCTTCTCTCTTCTCTCTCTCTTACTCTCTCTCTCTCTCTCTACTTCCGCTCTCTCTCTCTCTCTCTCTCTCTCTCTTCTCTCTCTCTCTCTCTCTTCTCTCTACTCTCTCCACGCTCACTCTCCTTCTCTCCTCTTCTCTCTACATACTCTCTCTCACTCTCTCTTCATCTCTCTCTCTCTCTCTCTCTGTCATTCCTCTCTCTCTCTTTCTCTCTCTCTCTCTCTGCTCTCTCTCTCTCTCTCTCTCATCCTCTCTCTTCTCTCTCTCTCTATACTTCTCTCTCCTCTCTCTCTCTCCTCTCTCTCTCTCTATCACTCTTCTCTCTCATCTCTCTCTCTCTCTCTCTCCCTCTCTCTTTCTCTCTCTACTCTCTCTCTCTTCTCTCTCTCATCTCTCTCTCTCTCTCTCTCTCTCTCTCTCTCTCTCTTCTCCTCTCCTCTCTCTCTCTCTCTCTCTTCTCTCTCTCTCTTCTCTCTCTCTCTCCTCTCCTCTCTCTCTCCCTCTCTCTCTCTCTCTCTCTCTCTCTCTCTCTCTCTCTCTCTCTCTCTCTCTCTCTCTCTCTCTCTCTCTCTCTCTCTCTCTCTCTCTCTCTCTCTCTCTCTCTCTCTCTCTCTCTCTCTCTCTCTCTCTCTTCTCTCTCCTCTCTCCTCTACTCTCTCTCTCTCTACTCTTCCCCTCTTCTCAATTCTCTCTACGCTCTCTCTCTCTCTCTCTCTCTCTCTCCTTCCTTCTCATATACATATCTTTCCACGCTCACTCTCTCTCTCGTCTCGATCTACATAATCTCTCACGCTCCACTTTCTCTCTCCCCTACATATCTTCTCCACGCTCACTTCTCTCTCTCTCTCTCTTCTCCCCTCTCTTCTCTATATATATTATCTTGCTTACGCTCACTCTCTTCTCTCTAATCTTCTCACGGCTCTCTCTACTCTCGCTCTCTCTCTCTTCTCTCTCTCTCTCTCTCTCTCATCTCTCTCTCTCTCTTCTCCCTCTCTCCCGGCTCTCTCTCTCTCTCTCGTCTCTCTCTCTCTCTCCTCTCTCTCTCTCTCTCTCTCTACCTCATCCTCTCCTCTCTCTCTCTTCTCTCTCTCTCTACTCTCTCTCTCTTCCCTCTCTACCTCTCCCCTCTCTCCGCCTCCTCTCTCTCTCTCTCTCTCTCTCTTTTCTATCTCTCTCTCTCTCTCGTCTCTCTCCTCTCTCTCTCTCCCCCCTCTTCTCTATATATATCTCTTACGCGCTCTCTCTCTCTCTCTCTCACTCTCACTATCTCCTCACACCCTTCTTCAACGCACGCGAACTGGTTGCGGCACCGACGGGCCCCACGCGATTACACGCCTTCATTATACAGTAGACTGACCTTTATCCTCGTGCTCACCTCACTAACACAAGTTCATTAAACTAAGCGTACGCATTAGTCAAGAAAAAAACAATGAAGATGAATACTGAAGTTATCTGAGGTAATGGGAAATTGTTGCTGAGGACAGTGAGTAACGCCACCTATGTACGCCTCGCGAAACTGGAGGATCGGCAAGATGTGCTAAGTGGTAGCTTCATCTTTCAATTGAAACAATTTGCTGTCTCTATATATTGAACCCAGACCAGCTGATCTCGTGCGAGAATCAGGCGGCACTGACAATCTAACTAAATACGACTGAAATGCATCACATTCGTGCTTCGTATAAAACTACCTACCGAAAACACAAAAGTTCCCTTCATCACTCTGTCTCTCTCTCTCTCTCTCTCACACACACACACACACACGCACACACGCACGCGTGCAGGCACGCACAAACATGCACACACAGATAGCAAGACATTTACACTTGGTCTCACTTTTATTGTACATTGTTCGGTCTCACGAACATTAAAACCTACATAAACGTCGACCTTGCGACAAGAAACAATCGAACATTAGCCAGATTGTACCTTCTTTTTTTTTTACAAAAAATGGCAGTAGTCTTCGTATCACACGAAACATGCTAATCGTAATTTCACTCAAATTATGAAAAATTTAAATGTTAAAGCGATAAAGATGTCTGATACCCTAGAGCCCGTCACGCTAAGGCCGGGCGAAACGCATTGGTATGGTCGCCAAGGCAATTCCCTCGTCTACGATGCCTCCTGTGGATGCAGTTGCTATGACGATGCTCTGATGCTGCTTGTACTGTGATACTTCCCGTTGATGCGGTCGCCACGGGCGATTTCCTGGTCACCTTGAGAGCAGATGCCTCTTTGACAAGATCTGCGTCGCGGAGACCACCTCACCTCATCAGCTTGCTCTCATTGGTAAAAACATCTACCAGGGTACCCTTGATCACACACGTCCTTGTTCGTCCGAATACCACAGCACGGCGCAGACTGATCACGGTAGCGAGGGCACCCGCCACGACAACAACACCATGCAACTACCGCCGCCGCCGCCACCGCCGCGCGACACCCACCAGAGATGCCAACACGTTTTTGAAGCAATCTGTAGTTTCTGGCTTTCAAATTAGTAGTTCGAGATGACCCGAGTTTGCTATGGGGGTCCGGCATGCCCCGCGAAAAAAATTTTGATTCTGAGATGCAATTTCCTGCATTCTGAGGGTCAAAAATGACAATAAATTGACAAAAAATGACAATAATAAAAATAAAATTTTTTTTTCTATCACAGTGAAATTCGTAGTTTGATACAAACTGGCCGTAGTGGTGCAAAAGGAATAGAAATTCGTATAAAATACGGATAAATCGTAGTGGTTGGCATCTCTGCACCCACCCACTCTCGTCGCAGCGAACAAATACGACGATCGAACGAAGATGTGCGTCACACGGCGGCTGCTGCTCTGCGGTAAACAAACTTTTTTTCAGAAAGTTGAGACACGGAACGAAAATCGGGAATGGGAAACAGTCTTCGCTTCATCGTGGACAGCGATCGCGACGTACTTATATCTATGGCAGTGGTTTGACGTCTGCGTCAGCGAAGGGTAAAAGAATCATTTCGGACGCTCAACACGCAAATCCGTTTCATGCTATATACTTCCGCGCTTCATACGAGTTGGTACTAAAAACACTGTATAATTCCACTACATCACCAAGGTGTCATCACCGTTATCAAAGTATTACTACAGGTAAACAAAATGGCGTTATGGCAGTAGGCTTGCTTAACCTGTTGGTTCATTTGGGAAATTGTGAGCAAATATTCTTCCCCGACGGTCACCGTTAGTCGTTGGAATGTCGTCCGTCCAGAATGGACTGACAGACACAAATTGTCTAAGTGTACTTCGGGTGGGTCTGACCCCCCCCCCCACCCCAAAGGACCGACGGACCTAACCAGGCACCGTCAAGCAGCTAATTCACCCATCTAACTGTAACAGTTACAGCTTTGAGAGCCGAGCCCACGCGAGCCGACACGCTACGGGTTGGTCGGTTGCTATGGTGATGCTCTCCGTTTGTGCTGGGCGAATCGGCGCAGTTCGAGTTCCATCTCCTGAAATACGGGCAAATAGCTAAATTAAAGAAATGCATAAACGGATGAAGCGAACAGCCAACTTAGCACTAAATGTAAATAGAAGTCTATAACTAATAAATACCTAAACCAATCACCCAAATACTATGAACGCAAATATATCCGAAACTTATGATTTCATTTCAGCCCCAATCCAGATGCAATCCTCAATAGCCTCCTTTTTCTAATAAAGTGATCATCACCAACAATCTTTTTAATGTAAAACTCAAAGAAAAGTATGAACTGAATTATTGTCGCCTATGAGTATGGTTCCTGTTCCCTTCAGCATATCTAACGTCAGCACCTTTGTGGGGTCTGTATACACTCTCACCTCGCTAAGTATGGTCTTATCGTGGTCTTTCCTGTGTTTGTACACGCACTGGCCGAGGACCACGTGCAATCGCTCCAGAGACTCGACGTTGCAGTGTTCCGTAGCCACGACTATGCTCTCCAACAAAGCCTGCAGCAATGCATCGTGACACACGTATGATCATGAGAACAGCACAGGGTGCGAAATTAATGAGAGTCCGGAGTCAAATACTCCTTGATTTACTGTCGGACTCCCTGATTTGACATATGCAGGAGTCCGTGTGACTCCCTAAAAATTCTGCCATACTATACTAACTAGTTCGTTCCAGAGCACGGTCTCGCGGAATTACCGTATTTTTTCAGCAAATGTCCAAAGAAAATTTGGCAGATGTGTAACCGCATGAATCTTCAAAATAAGCACGCGTTATTCTGTTATTGTTAATATCTTTAATTTTGAACTTCAGACTGCAGACTCCATCCTTTTGCTACGGACTCCCTCTTTTTAAAGATAGGGAGTCCGTTGGACTCCCGTGTTCAAAAGTTAATTTCTACCCCTGACAGCACGTCTGTTGTTACTAACACTCATCGTGCTGAACCAACTATTCATTATGATTTAGTCGCTACCGCTAAGATGAATTATAATGTGTATTATTATTATGTTATTATGTGTTTATTATGAGTATTGTAACAGTTGTTACATAATTTTTGTAATTAACACAGGTTTCTCCCCAGGCCTTTAATGCATGTCGCGTCCGACATGCCTTCAAAGATGAAGGTATTTCAGTATTTTGTGACATCTCGCAAACCATCCAACATGCACCAATTGCCTAACTGACGTGTCAAAATTTCGAGCTGTGTTTTGACAATCCCAACACTGCCATGTTGCGTTTTCACAGCTTGATGTATGTCTTAATAATTATCATTTCTTTTCAACCATTTCCTGCACATTAGTTGGCAATAAACCGATCAAAAACGACAGTTTATTCATTTTTTCTAAATCCACATATCCCCCAGTTTTTTCCACCATCTGTCATAAACTACATGGCTTCTGAAAGGGAGAACCCTGTGACAGAATAATGGTTTAAACGCACTAACAACTACTTGCCACAACAAATAAACAAATCATACACTTACATAATATTGGCTCACCATTATATGTTATAGGTTATAGTTATAAGCGCATGAAACACATAGAGCAGTAATAGATCTACAGCCCATAAAAACCGTCCTGGCCTCCGCCTCACACACGTTCACTTATACATTAATACTCGGACCGTATTTAATTTAGTTACAGATATCTCCCTTCCTCTGCTTCTCACCTGGAGGCGGTCCTGGTCAACAATGAGAGGCTGAGTCGGTTCGCTAAGGATCTCCCGCGCCCTGAGGATGTGTGGATCGCTGGCCAACGCTCGCGTTACCCTGATCGACACCGGCGTATCTACGCAGAAAGCACAATCATTAGCATCTCTCGTCTGCTACTCTTGTCACCTACTGCCATCTGGTGACAAGCTCGAACAACAATCTTCATTCGGGCCTGCTAGCTAAATCAAGCAGTTATCGAAACTGCAGCCAATTGGTTAATTTTACGTGGACTTATTATAAAATAACAAATAATGTGAATATCACTCTTGCCAATCCCACTTTTTATTGCATGTATTTACATGTAATCATCTGTGCCTCTACACATTCAAGCCTCTGAAGCCTAAAAAAAGACGTTTGTTTCCGCTAACCCGTCCGAGTCTATGTTAAACCGCCGTGTCGAAACTTTTTATTGTGATCGGCCAAAAGAAAATATAAAAAAACATTTTTTTTAAATATTTTAAATAAAAAAAATCCCAACGTGATATCGATCGGTGAATGCATTGAAACACTGATTTGACTTTGAAGTCATTATATGGGCTGTTATAAGTATAAAACAAGTATTGTTAGAATACAAAAAAAAGTTTTGCCTGCCTACCGTGTCCAATTTTTTTCTGCTCATTAGCGGAAACAAACGTTTTTTTTTAGGCCTGAGCATACAGAACAGCAGCATCTAGCACTCACTTATTAATATTTTCTGTATTAGCAGGAATTCAACAGCAAACAAGATTCAAAACCGAAATTACGGTTTCAAGACCACTAGAGTTGCAGGCACTGTGATCTGGCATAAAACCTGACTGCACAATACGCGTCGTACCCCCTGCAATCATGTCTCTCATCTTCTTCTCCTCTCTTTCCATCATTTTGTTCCCCAATTTCTCTTCTGATTTTCTTTCTGATTTTTTTGTTCTTTTTCGATCTGATTTGCCCGCGCAGGAGAACCCGACTGACCTTTGCGAGGATCCGAGGAGCTGGGACACGTTTCCTGAGGCGGGCTTCCCTGCTGCACAGCTTTCCTTGGCATCTCCATGAGGACCACCTCTTCCTCCTGGCTCTCCTCGGCCTCGATGTTTCCACCGCTCCCCACCGGCCCGCTGCACTCGATCCCGGGCGACCTTGAGCGAGATCGCTCAAGCGAAGGTCGCGGGGAGGTCACTGGGTCGGCGACGGCCAGGTGACCCGGGGACACGGGGCACTCCTCGATCGCCGTCATTCGCTCAAAGATGTTGTCCTTGTCGTAGCGTTTCAGGGAAACCTGAGAAGCCAGGGGAGTAACGTTAATTGAAGCGGGCGATGCTGCTGCTGGCCTCGAGGCAATGACATGCTGTGCGTTGAAGATGACAATACGCAACTACGAGCGCAGTTTCTAACGTTAGATGCGCGCGCACGCACGCACGCAGTCACATGCACGCACACACGCTCACGACAAACAGTCACACAGTTCCTTATTGAATACTTGCGTAGTATGGCAGCACTCGATTTACACATTCCACCGGAATTCGGTACGACAACAAAATCACGTACTGCAACATAATCAGGCGGCGACAAAGGAATTACACACGACCGCGCGTACTCACGGACCGCAACACCACCGTCAACGTCCGACGAGAAAAACCGCGCAGCGAGCGTCTCACCTGGTCCTCCTGCGCAGCGCCACCTGCGTCCTCCTCCGCCGTCGTCGCCGCGTCCGTGGCAGTCGTGACTTCGGCGGCGGCGGCTGTGGGCTCGGCTGCTTTGTCGTGTGCATACTCGGCATCTTCCTTGACGGAGGAGTGCTGTGCGGCGGAGGCGGCGCGGGGGCGCGCGGCGTACGTGATGCCCGAGAGGAAGGAGTAGCGCATCGAGCGACGCGGCTTCGGCCGACACCAGACGTTGACGCGCTTGCGCTTGGCGAGGTAGTCGACGTTGCGCATGCGTGACACGGGCGTCGAGTGCTGCTGATGTTGCTGCTGTTGTTGTTGTTGTGGTCTAGTCTCCTGCAATGATGAATGATGGGGTGTAAGACATAGCGTTAGCATGAAACAGGCTGGGCGCCAAGTGCTGCGGCTGCTGCTGCTGCTGTTGTGGTCTAGGCTCCTGCAATGATGAATAATCTTTTTTTTTCAATGGGGTGTAAGAGCTATGACCTGACATCGCTATAACGTAGGATTCGTGGTTCACCAGGCGACAGCGCAGTCTCGCTTGCGACGTCAGCAAACGACCGAGTCATCCGGGCGTCGACCGTTTGAACATTTGAGAACAACAAGGAGGAAATCTACTAGCACTCCGCACCGCCGGTGTGCGCTCGTACCTTGTCACCGATCGTCGCAGGTCTGTGCTGCGCCGTGCACGGCTCAGTGGCCTGCGCATCATCATCCACCGCAGCAGGTGGTTCCGTCTTCACGCCAAGCAACGCGCGTTCTTGCTTCGTCTCTGCCGCCGTTGCGTCGACAGCCTTCTTGGACGAGGCTTGTCGCTCCTCCAGGTCTGCGGCGTCCATGCCACGCACGCGGCGGCTGTAGCGCGTCGGATACGCATCGCCGGCGCACTCTGTACTGTTCGGCGGCATCACCCGGTAGAAATTAGGCGCATTCTTTGTTGGCGTCTCACCTGCCGACGTAGAGGGTAGACTAGAGGATTTGTCTGAGCTACGTCTAGAGCAAAACATTTCTACTGGAACTTCACGCAACTCCTTTTTCTATAGCCGCGAGATAATAGACGAAAAAAATCGCGGTGCCTCGTATCGTCCAATCAACAATTAGGTCGAGTGTAGTGTAGTGACCTGAGAAGAACAATCACGTGACTTCTTTTTAGGCGTTGTATTTGTATAATTTACAATTGATTAACAAAATAATTACATTACGCTCCATTACATTTCAATACGTTACAATAAGACATCATGAACAACAGATACTCCAGCGCTTTTGCACACGACCTTCCTTATTTTTCCTGTATCACAATTAAAAGGTCACCTTCTCTGTCGAACGCTTACCTCTGCTCTTGCGCGACTCGATGATTCGCTCGCAGATCCTCTCAAACTCCGGGTCGAGCTCGGCCTCAATGATCGCATTTGCCGTGTCGCGCAGCATGCACGCGCGGTGTCGAATCAGCCGATCTACAGCGCCGAGCAAAAAACAACAATAGAACATCGGTGATGGATTGCAAGTGAGACCTCACAGTTAAGGTTGTCATGATGCGAAACTTTAACGAATATTAATTATTATTATTATTATTATTATTATCATATATTATAAACATTAATTAATAAATATTATTTAATTAGTACCAATGGCGCCACGTGCTCGCTGGTTATACGGTGATGCGTTAATTAAATAGTATTGTGCACGCAGACAATGCAACAGCCATACGTTTATTATTCATGTATATACAGAGTGCGAAGTCAAATACTCCACGATTTACTGTCGGACTCCCTAATTTTATATATGCAGGAGTCTGTGCGACTCCCTGAAAATTCTGCTACACTAACTAGTTCGTTCCAGAGCACGGCCTCGCGGAATTACCGTATTTTTTTAGCAAATCTCCCAAGAAAATTTGGCAGACGTGCACCGCAAATGTCCTTTTTGTTCATATTTTTAGTTTTGGACTTCAGACTGCGAACTCCCTCATTTTGCTACGGACTCCCTCTTTTTGAAGGTAGGGAGTCCGTCGGACTCGCTTTTTTTAAGTAAATTTCTATCCCCGTATATACATTACTAGATCTACACACACGCAGCGACTTACCGCTGGGATCGCGGTCAGGGTTGTACTCGAGCGCGTTGGTGACGATGAGGTTGACGTCATCCATGAACTCCTGGACCGTCTGGAAGCGATGCGTGTCGATCTTAGACATCATGTTCTGCAGGTCCATCGGGTTCCTGATCACATCCATGTAGTCCGGCACCTGTTGCACGCACGCGCACGCGTACGATTAAACGGCAGTTCATATATTATTCAAGTATTATCATTTATTTATTACACTTTATTTAATTGCTTAATGATATTTAATAACGTCATCCATCGATAAAACACTTGTGCTAGCAGCAGCTCGGAAAGACGTGCTGCGCACAAGTCTGTGAGATTTCCCGTGAATCTGATGTTTTATTTCCATGAAGGATATGACAAGCTCCTGCTCCACTCAACCTCTAGATAAATTACATGTCCCACCTCATTTCACCTAATATGACTTTTTAATTTTAGAAATGCACTGCAACGCGTACTTGCTATATAAGTATGGGAAAGGACACAAGCTGTTTAAACACAATTTACCTAAAACCGTATGTCCAACGCAGCCGCAACAACTTTGTAACCAATGCAACCCACAACAACATTGTAACCAACGCAACCCGCAAAAACTTCGTAACCAATGCAACCCACAAAAACTTCATAACCAATACAACCCGCAAAAACGTCATAACCGATGCAACTTTCAAAATGTCGTAACCAATGCGACCTGCAAAAATGTAGTAACCAACGCAATCCACAAAAACGTTGTAACCAATGCAAACAGCAAAAACGTCGTAACCAATGCAACCCGCAAATCTGTCGTAACCAACACAACCCGCAAAAACGTCGTAACCAACGCAGCCCGCAAAAACATTCGTCACAAACACGACAAAGTTCGCGTCTCCGACGCGACACGCCGCAATTACGTTACAACGCCGACCCCCGCCAGGGGGCGCCGACAGCCTGCCTCACCTCCTCGATATCGACGGGCTTTGTGAAGATGAGGAAGCGACGGTCGCGGGCGAGCTTGTTGAGTATGTCGCGTAGGAAGAGCCGCAGCTCTCTCATCGTGCTTTCCTCCTCCTGACGCACCCTCTTCAACTCCACCTCGGTGAGCGTGCGCGGCGCGGGCGGGGGAGCCACCTGCAGCACCTCCAGCGCTCGCTTCGCTGCGTAGAGACGAGAGTAAAGCTCTAGTGATACCTAGCATTCTTCATGTTTATTTGTTTGTGGAAGAGGTGCTTCACATACTTGTATTACTCATATTTATTAGTTTGCGGAAGATGGGCTTCACATACCTGAATTCATATTTATTAGTTTGGGCTTTGGGGAGAGGTGCTTTAGATAGCTGTATTGTTATTTATTTGTTTGGGAAAGATGTGCTTCACATACCCAAGTTCTTCTTATTTATTAGTTTGGGGAGAGGTGCTTAACATACAGTACTTGTATTTTTCCTTCCAGGCAGATGTGGGATGCATCACCAATCTATGGATCTTGTGGGGGACAGGAGGGTGTGACACAGGAGAGGGGAGACATTGCATGCCTGCGTACATTCTTCCTCTTGGAGGGGGGGGAGGTTATGGTGGGGGAGAGGGGTGTTACGTACCTGCATTCTTCCTTCTAGGGGGCGCTGCAGCAGCCTGGACGATGATCAAGTCGGAGAAGAAGGCGTGGCGCTCGACAGCGTTTGGATCCTGCATCCTCACGACCTCATGCCGGTACATGTCAAACAGCTCCCGCACCTGCGCATGTACGTCATAATGTCACATGTCACAATGTCACACAGCTCAGCTCCCGCACCTGCGCATGTACGTCATAATGTCACATGTCACAATGTCACACATCTCCCGCACCTGCGCATGTCACAATGCCAGAAATCCACCATGGGATTATATAATTATAATAATGATTATAACCGATTAGTGTTGCACAGGGACAGGGGAGCACTGACAATCGTGACCACTCGCGCATTTTCAAGACCTACACAGCCAAAAGTCTCCACTATGCATGCCACACTTCACAAACTTCCAACCGCTAAACTTTTGCTAATCGACACAACTCGCTGCTACGCAACGGCTCAAACCCACCGAACGTCGCAACGTCCGATTCGCAAGGCCGTCGCCGGCCGCCGCCAAAAACAAGAGAGCGTGCGTCGCCACGTACCTCCGGCTGCAGCTGTTGTTCGTCGTCGGTGGTCGCGAGCAGCAGCACGGGGGCGCTGGGTTCAAGGTCGGCGAGCAGGGTCAGGAAGGTCGCTCGTAGCGTGTCCGAGATCACATCCCACCACTTCTCGACCTGCGGCAGGTAGACGACGCTGGGGCAGGTGCAGCGCGCCTCCCGGAATATCTGAAACAACGACGCACGAAGGAGTCACAATGTCACACAGCTCAGCACCCGCACCTGCGCATGTACGTCATAATGTCACATGTCACAATGTCACACATCTGCCGCACCTGCGCATGTCACAATGCCAGAAATCCACCATGGGATTATATAATTATAATAATGATTATAACCGATTAGTGTTGCACAGGGACAGGGGAGCACTGACAATCGTGACCACTCGCGCATTTTCAAGACCTACACAGCCAAAAGTCTCCACTATGCATGCCACACTTCACAAACTTCCAACCGCTAAACTTTTGCTAATCGACACAACTCGCTGCTACGCAACGGCTCAAACCCACCGAACGTCGCAACGTCCGATTCGCAAGGCCGTCGCCGGCCGCCGCCAAAAACAAGAGAGCGTGCGTCGCCACGTACCTCCGGCTGCAGCTGTTGTTCGTCGTCGGTGGTCGCGAGCAGCAGCACGGGGGCGCTGGGTTCAAGGTCGGCGAGCAGGGTCAGGAAGGTCGCTCGTAGCGTGTCCGAGATCACGTCCCACCACTTCTCGACCTGCGGCAGGTAGATGACGCTGGGGCAGGTGCAGCGCGCCTCCCGGAATATCTGAAACAACGACGTACGAAGGGGTGATTGAATAATTTCATCGGATCTCTATAGTTCACATAAAAATAATGCTTATCTCAGTTAGATCCATAATAAGTAATTATAACTTGTTACGGATCTAACTGAGATAAGCTTTATTTTTATGGATGAGGGGGTGTTAGCACAGTGGGCATCCCCAAAAGATCCCTCTATTAATTAATAGTAGATATGCTCCTAAACGAGCTACTGACATATCTAACAAAATCTTGGCAGATCAATGCGTATAGATATGCCAACACTTCTATGAACTTATTGTTATTGTTGTTGTTGTCAAAACCTGCAGCGTACTTTAAAAAAATACTTTTCCGAGTTTATTTAAAAAAAATGTAATCGTTCACTGTACACTGTCCAACGTATTAGATTTGGGATAGCTAGAAATAATTTCTCATGTCTGACATGACCTTTATTTTGAATGGATAATGCATGTTGACAGCTACTAAATCCCTCACAACTATTACGCGTACAATTTCTATTGACTGCCTACATCCCTTCACCATCGAAACGATACGTCAAGTTACTTCCCAGCCCTGTAAGCACCGTTTTTGTCGGCACTTTTGATTACTCTCTCTGACGTCATGTAGGCAGTCATGCCCTGCGTATACCCCACCCCACACGCGCA
Source organism: Priapulus caudatus (assembly GCF_000485595.1). Lineage (NCBI taxonomy): Eukaryota > Metazoa > Priapulida > Priapulimorpha > Priapulimorphida > Priapulidae > Priapulus > Priapulus caudatus. The sequence continues at coordinate 163,122 of NW_014577365.1, forward strand.
CGCACGCACGCACGCACGCACGCACACACACACACACGCACCACCCTTCTCAGTGAAGGTCGGTTAGAGGTCGCGTGCGCGGCTGGTCGTACCTGTGTGCAGCTTTCCTCGGCGGATTTGGCACTGACTCCGTAGAGCGTCTGCAGGTCTATGCGATGGACGGGCACACGCTCCATGCAGTGGAGCACGGCCGGCGCGAGATGCGACGTGTGGCCGTCACCCAGCCGCCCGGCCAGCAGCAGCCGCGGCCGGTGGGTTGGCGGGAAGCGTGAGCTGTCGAGGAAGGCACGAGATACGAGAGATATAGCGACAGTGATTTTCCGTTTCAAAAAATTGCCTTTTCCGTTTGGGAAAATCATGAATTTCGTTCCAAAGTAAAGAAAAAATGGAAATTCCGTTTTGCCATAGAGATTGTACACACCAAAAATGCAAAATTCCGTTTACATATATTTGCATGAAAAAAAAAGGTATTTGGTACAGCCTTTCAAACAGGAACCGGCACCGAAACACAGGGCTACCAAAAGTCGTAATTGTAAGTCATTTCGCTCTGAAACTTGTCTGAATTACCAATGCATTACCAATGCTATTGTCGACTGTTTTTTGTGATTTTATTGAAATTTCCATGTTGTAATATGTTCAAATTACGTTTTCCGCGTTTTTCCGTTTGAAAACATCTTTTCCGTTTCCAATGGCCGTTTCCGTGTTTTCGTTCCTTTTTCTGCGATCGCGGAAAATCAGTCCCTAGAGATACGTTCACAGCAGGCCACAGTGCGAAGGACATTATATTCAGACAGGACACAAAACTGTTTCCAAGGGAGAGCAAGAAAGCAGGAGCGTACCTAGAGCAGGATCGTGCATGGACCAAGTGCATATCTAGAGCAGGTGGACAGCTAAGCCAGGTGCGTATCTAGAGCAGGGGCCCGTTGCCAGAAACAAAATTGATCTTAACATTAGTTTTAACATTAACTTTTTCTCTTAGACCGTTGACAGAAATGCTGCGAAGTTATGAGAATGAAAAATCGTAGCAGATTTCCTCATAACAATACGAAACAAAGTGATGTCGACGGTCTAGGAGAAATTGTTAATGTTAAGACTAATGTTAAGACTAATTTTGTTTCTGACAACAGGCCCCTGATTCATATCTAGAGCAGGTGGACAGCTAAGCCAGGTGCGTATCTAGAGCAGGAGCGTACATGGACCAGGAGCACATCTAAAGCGTAACTGGAGAGAAGCAGCGTACCTGGTGAAGCAAAACGACCCTGACTGCAGCTTTGGACCATTCTTGAACGTGCATCCGGGTTTTGCGGTGGCAAAGATGCTAACGCCCTCATCCTCGCTATCCTCCTCAAACAGATCTACGACGCTGCCACTGCAATCCTCTGCTGCGTAGTAACGAGATTAGAATCGTTAATGAGAAAAGTAATTAGTTAATGAGGAAGCGTTAATAATCGTTAGTGAGCAAAATCGGCACCCGAGCGACACGCCATTCGCGAACAATATGCCCATTCTGTTGTTCACTTCATCTCAGGTGGGGAGTAACACGGTCACACCTGACACGGTAACGTGGGAGCTTCAGCGTGAAGGTTCGTACACCTAATACAAAACATTTTTCAATGACCCAAACACAATAACGACTTGTCTCACGACTTTCCAGACCTGGAAGACGGCATTTTAAAAATGCCCGAAATCTACTAAGAAGTTTTCAAGGTAATCGAAGAATTTCGAAAGTTTTCAAAAAGCTCGAAGTTTTCGAAGACCTCGGAGGTTTTCGAAAACCCACACAAACTCCCGGTTGCACGGGCATTTTGGGGGAAGCTTCCTTCCTTCCTTCCTTCCTACCTTGCGGCATGTCAACGCTGGAGGCGTGAGAGAGCACGGAGGGGAAGGAGAGGTGCAGCAGCTTCATGACGCGCTGCAGCGTGTTGTGCAGTAGCGGGCGTATCGTCGCTGACAGCGCCCGGCCCGGCGACACCACCGATCGCTGAGACGTTGGCACAATCACCTGCGACACAAAGCCACGTTATCGCCACGGTGACGGACAGCGGGGAAACAGCCGAGAGAGACGAGCGAGCTATTTTCACTACATACAATTATAACTTAGTACCACTTAATTACAATACTTGTATACCTTAAATAAATGCTACGCACAATCTTACGATTGATGAATTACTAGACAGTATATTATCGACCACCAACATAGAATCACGTAAAGACCTCGAAATGCTATACATTATTTGAAAAATAACCATTCCCACACAGCACAATTTTTCGTCCCTGTGTTGCGCATTGACAGGCATACTTCCCTGAAGGAAAACACTGCCAACACGACGCGAGGGGAGTACAACTGTAAGCACACCTGCATGGCGTCGTGGAAATTTTTTGCCGAGATGTTGATGGATGATACATCGAGCTGCAGCTTTTCCTTGGAAGTGTAGATCTGTGGGTAGCGTCGCCGCAGTGCAAGCAGCGCAGCCTCCGTGATCAACGCCGTTACGTCCGCACCGCAGTATCCTGTAACCACGGCAACCGCAGCCCGTCTTACACCCGCGCTACGCTCGTAATCCAATTCACGATACTCTTCTCGCTGCGTGATTGTGAAATCACTAACATGCCTCCGTACGTGAAAGAAGTTCGATTCATTATTTAAGAGCGATCAGAAATAATACTGGATTGGCCTCGAAAGAAGCTCTGGTCGAGGTGTTGTGTGTTAACATCTCATGACATTTTATTACTTACACCATTTAATCAAGTTAATTGCTTGGTAGGTAGCAGGACAGCCTTGGATTACACTATGCGCTGGACCATCATCATCCACCTCTACTTACCAACTGTGTGCTTTGCCATCTCTGAGAGAAATGCATCACTGAGCGGCGGGTTCCAATTTTTCGTGTGAATCTTGATTATACTTCGTCGAGCCTAAAATTGGGGACATCGATTTTTATCGAGTTGTTTCGGTAAACAAACAGCTACCACAAAACAAGCAGATATGTTCTGCTGGCATGAAGGTGCATCTAATCCGCCTAACCGTAGCTGTACTCTCTGCCCAACATGTGAGCAACAACAGAGTAAGTCTGAAGGTGATCGCATTTCACGACCTCTACGCATGCAGAGATGAGAATGGCCCCGGACGAAATCCGCGAGATATATTTCCACTTACTGGTGGAATAGCCCAAAGCGCTCCCCCAGAAAAACATTTTTAATTAGATGCTTGCAGATGCGTTCCGAGGCACACAAATTTCGAAAACTAGCTTGTTCATGAATGCCGCCATTGCGCGCGCATTGCCGCACAGTGCGCGAATGAATAGTACATTTGTCGGCCACGGGATGGCGAGTTCAGGCGGTAAACAAAAGAGCATCACTAGCCGCGGGACATTTTCCCACCGCGAGTGGCAGTACACACCCCCACCCTACAGTTTCCTCAACGGATTTGAACGATTTGGAAAATCGATAATTTATTCGAAAGGGAAAAACGCGAGAAACCGCAAATCTGCGGGAGATTCTCATCTAAGAAAATTCTCTCTAGAATCCGCCTAACCATGGCTGTACTCACTGCTCAACATGTGAGCAACCAACAGTGAGTAAGTCTGAAGGTGATCGCATTTCACGAGCTCTACGCATGCAGAACGCGCGCGCGTGCGCGACAGACACACGCACCTCCTCGGAAGGCAGCGGGAAGAGGAACTCGCGGTCGAAGCGGCCGGGCCGGCGGAGCGCGGGGTCGATAGAATCGATGCGATTCGTCGCGCCGATGATGACGATCTCGCCGCGGCCGTCGAGGCCGTCCATGAGGGCGAGCAGCGTCGACACGATCGAGCTGTGGATCTGATCCTGCCGGCTCGAGCGCACCGGCGCAAGCCCGTCGATCTCATCGAAGAAGATGATGGAAGGTCGCAGCTGGTAGGCCTGCGTGCAGAGAGAGAGAGCGGGAGACCTTGTAGAAGACCAGGAATGTTACAGAGCAGTACAGCAAGGCTATGAGAATTGACTTGGTAAAGTAGGGCTATGTCAACCAACTAGGTAGATGTATAAGAATTGGCTAAGTAGGGCAGTGGTAAGTCAACCAACTCAGTAAGTCATGCCAAATGATTAGGCAGGTTAGGTAGAGATATAAGAGCCAATTCATTAAGACAAAACTATTTTATTTATCCCTTCGGTTAGTCGACATAAAGGCAAATCGAGACCCTGAAGGTTAATTAGCATCTCAATTGACCTTTGTGTCGACTAGCTGAAGGGATAAATGAACCAAAAAATATCACGCAAGTAGAAAACACTGCAAACCAAGATTCGACAGAGCACAGACTCACGAGCAAGAATAACATCGAAACAGACGGAGGCGCCACCTACCTGGTCGAACAGGAGACGCAGCTGCCGTTCGGACTCGCCCACCCACTTGCTGAGACAGTCAGCACCTTTACGCATGAAGAAGGCAACGCGCTTGTCGCCGTGGCTACACTCGTTTGCGAGCGCCCTCGCTACGAGCGTCTTGCCCGTACCTACGCACAAACGCGAGACAGGGTCAGGCGCGTTCTCGCAGACCTCTCGCTCATTCGGCTTCACGTTAGCGCTACGATTACGGTTCCACTTGCTTTAGCTCACGTTTTACTATGGCAAGAGAGCACACCCATTTTCTGTACCAATTTCTGACAAAAAGCCCAAACTAAGCCTCCCCCAACTGCCACACGCGCACGCACGCACGCACGCACGCACGCACGCACGCACGCACGCACGCACGCACGCACGCACGCACGCACGCACGCACGCACGCACGCAATCTTTAGTGCCTTGCGATATCAGGTGGCAACCTAATACTCTAGCAGGCCCTTGAAAATGCTTATTTTAGGGGCATAACTGGCTACTACTGTTTCCAGGTGGGTTTTCATGACTCATCATCGCTTACTCTGTGTAATGGTGGTTTAGACTACCCTTACATTCTCACATCTTACCATACTTAAAATTCTCTACAAAACAGGTTATTTAGATTTGCTACATTCATTTTAGGCAACCTTTCTCGTTATTATTTGAAACTCCCTCAAAATAAGAAGGCTGTAAATTCCGGAGGGCACGAAATAAAGTTTTTCTCCGGCCGCAAAATTTGGTTCCGCGCAATACCCTTAAATTCTTTTTTTCATTTTTAAAAATTCGAATAAATGTTGTGCCGAATGCTGGCGTCTCTCTCACCTGGTGGTCCGTAGAAGAGCACTCCCCGCGGCGGTGATATCTTGAATCGCTCAAACACTTCCGGGTACATGAGTGGAAATGCAACCATCTCCTTCAGCGCACGCACGTGCTTGCCAAGACCCCCGACACTCTCAAACGTCACCTGCAAACACAATACACACGTCTCTGTCATCCCTCCTCCTCCTCCTGTCTCCTCATCCTCACGTACGTACGCACGCAGCACGCACGCACGCGCCCGCGCGACGCACGCACGCACGCAACGCACCGCACGCAACACACAGTATATGTGTATATGTACGTGTATATGACACAGGGTTTCTTGAAAGAAGCACAGTGGCGCACCGCCGTTGTCAAATTTAACATCGCCGTTGTGAAAATGTTCCTGTATTTACTGATAAGTATATCCTGTATCTATATACCTATAAGTATATCAATACATACTGTATTTGAATCCATCATGCGCGTTTTTTCCCCCATACTGGCCATTACCTCCTTTGTCTAATTTTCCCTCAGAAGAAACCCTGTGACACATGACATATATTATGTTGAGCACTCACGCTGCTGTCTATCTTCATCGGATCAACGTCAGCCAGGCTCGATCCAATCTTCACCCTGTCTCGCAGTATGACGTTACTGGTCAGGTCCTCCGGACGAAAGTTCATCGGCAAGCATCTGAAAGAATGCGAAGAGCATCCCGTCAGTTCCTCAGTTAAACAAGTTCCTCGCCTATCCCCCGAGAATACCAAGCGGAAATATGTATGACCACTAGGTGGCGCTATGCAACAGTGTGTGTACCGACAGATACGTAGCGGTAGCGTGTACACGAGCGGCGCCCTCTGTTGAGCTGGAATTGGCAGGGGTAAAAATTAACTTGTGAACAAGGGAGTCCAACCCTCAAAAAGAGGGAGCCCGTAGCAAAATGAGGGAGTCCGCAGTCTGAAGTTCAAAACTAAAGATATTAACAATAACGCGGGTGCTTATTTTGAAGATTCATGCGGTTGCACGTCTGCCAAATTTTCATTGGACATTTGCTGAAAAAATATGGTAATTCCACGAAGCCGTGCTCTGGAACGAACTAGTTAGTATAGCAGAATTTTCAGGGAGTCCGACAGTAAATCAGGGAGTATTTGACTGCGGACTCGCACGTTAATTTCGCACGCAGCGTTGGTGCAGCGAGACTCACCTGTTGCGGGCACGCGCCATGCTCTTCACCTTGCGCCGCTGAAACTTCTGCTCATCGTCGCTGCTGCTGCCGGAGCTGGAGCTAGTCGATGAGCCGCTGTGGATCGCATGCTTCTTCCTGTTACCCACACACAGTGCATTACATAAAGAGACAGATCGCATTCGCAGCACATGCAGCATAATATAAGTATTGAATGTGTCACGTGTGTGCGTGCGTGCGTGCATGTGTGTGCAACAGAATTTTTTTTCATGATAACAATACCGAAGTAATACCGGATAGCAAATAAGCTCATTCAAGTCACACCAAGGCATTACTTACAATGCTTTAATTCTAGGCAAACCACATTTCACCTGCGTGTAGCACAATGGATGCCTTTTGGCCCTGGATGTTTTTTTTATTGGTGGTCTGTAATGTGTACACCCCATAACATTGATTCATGTACAGACCTCGCAAACTCCCACTGCTCACGATCACACTGGTTTGGTCAGTACTACCCACGAGACAACACCAAACATGCAGCCACAGCACCGCGCCCACCGGCCTCGGCCCCCGACTTATCAAGCTCTCGCTCCCCACACCCTGCCACACACCCACCGCCTACCGTTTGAAGCTGAGGTTGGACTTGCGCGCGGGCGACCGGTAGGAGACGGGCTGCTGCTTATGGCATCCCGGCGGCGGGGTCTCCGTGCGGAAGTACTCGTCTCGCTTCTTGGACTTTCCTGCGAGACAGAAAGAAGCACGGTCCGTGCGTTAAAGTAATATTTTTGAGCAAAATCTCATGTTTTCCCCACTTTTACGACACTTACCGTTATAGCTTGAGTAACAGCAATTGTCTAGAGTAACGATAAAATGTATTAGAACCTTCGTATTCACCAAAATATGCACGTATCGAACGAACCTCTCACCATTCTTATCAGAATGTCCACAAATCTGACTGAACTGCTTAAAACGAGGAAGTGTAGCAACGAAGGCTGGACTAAAAGTGTATGCGATCAATAGCTACTTACGTTCATCGAGTGGAATCTGAAAGAGATTCGTTGGCGGTTTCTTTGTGCGTAAAAAATAGGACTTGCGCTGGCTCTGAGCATTTCCTTCCTCCTCCTCCTCTTCGTCGTCATCGTCATCATCTTCCCCCTCTTCGTTTTCTTCCTCCTCTTCCTCCTCTTGACCTTCATCGTCCGATTCAGACCCTGAATTTAATAAGATAATACCATCACAATTATAACGCTATGTGTGATACTCATGCATTGCCGCATACCTTATCACAACACTTGGCATAAACGTTTCATTTTAACATAGACTTGCACGTATTCGAACGGGTTTTCATCTGCAAAGCATATGCCAAAAATTATTCTATATCTATTCGACGGTCCAAGTGCAACAGCATTCTACCTTACGACATTTGTAGACGTTGACTCTATATATTTTAATAGCGTAAACATGCCTACAACCCAGCTACCCTAAACCAGCCACAGCAGTCACCTGATGCGCTAAGCACAACTCGCAGCAAACGTGCATTGCCATGTAATTGTTTACAAGTCTAAAAAAATCATTGATCTTGTATGTTGCAAACAGTGGTAGCCAAAAGCCGGTACTAGTTGTTTACATGCTGACTAACTGTATGTCGCCGCACCGTGCCGCTATCTTTTCGACGCTGTCCCAAACCTGTCTTCTGGCATGAAAGACGGACCGCTCATGGATTCACTGTTAGCATGATTACAATCGGCCTTTCAAATCAGACATACAGGCACTATCGACGCCCATCCATCCACTCGAGCAGTCGTTACATATATCGCAGAGATGCCAACACATACTTGAAGCAATCTGTAGTTTCTGGCCAACAAATTAATAGTTCGAGCTACGTGACCCGAGTTTGCTAGGGGGTCCGGCATGCCCCCCGGAAAATTTTTTGATTCTGAGATGCAATTTCCTGCATTCTGAGGGTCAAAAATGACAATTAATCAACAAAAAATGACAAAAAACATTTTTTTTCGATTACAGTGGAATTCGTATTTTGATACAAACTGGTCGTAGTGGTGCAAAAGGATAGAAATTCGTATAAAATACGGATAAATCGTAGTGGTTGGCATCTCTGATATATCGTAACGCCTTGCGTGGGCGGCACCTCACCATGGTAACAAAACCTCTCACATATCTACTCTCACGTATGAAATTGTCGCGATTAATCCAGCGAAAACTTGCGCTGCGCTGCAACACTTTCAACAGTGCTCCTGTACGCCGAGGCAGAAATGTGACAAAAATATGTAACTCTCAGTAGCAGCAGAAGCACAAGCACCAGCAGCAGCGAAAGAGGAATAAATGCGTAGACTACTAACGCTAACAGCTACACCAAACGTTTGCTAAATATCAAGTGTTCTCTACGTTCGCTAAATATCAAGTGTTCTCTACGTTCGCTAAATATCAAGTGTTCTCTACGTTCGCTAAATATCAAGTGTTCTCTACGTTCGCTAAACATCAAGTGTTCTCTACGTTCGCTAATTATCAAGTGTTCTCTACGTTCGCTAAATATCAAGTGTTCTCTACGTTCGCTAAATATCAAGTGTTCTCTACGTTCGCTAAATATCAAGTGTTCTCTACGTTCGCTAATTATCAAGTGTTCTCTACGTTCGCTAAATATCAAGTGTTCTCTACGTTTGACATTGCGGACGAAATGAAGCCAACTACCTCCCGAAGTCTCGGTGCTCCCCGTCCTCTGCTCGAGTACAGGGATCCCGTACATGTTACGCACGACGCTCCGGCGTTCGCGCTTCACGCGAGAATACATGTCCTGATCCAGATTCTGGAAAACACGACGAGACGAGGTAAAACAATAGTCTACTATCACTGCCGTGCTATTACCTAGGAAGCACTAGCACTCCACTCGATCGCAACAAGGTACGCTGCCGCGTAAAAGTATGCGCTACATGTTAAAAGACAACGAAACATACAAAAATCATCATTAGCAAGTACCACACATACAAACTGACTGCACATTGAATAAGCAGTGCATTCAGGTTATTTTTAACAAACACAATGCAAGTAGCAACGTACAGTGCGTCTGTGAGCGCTGTCACAATTTTCAGGAAGTCCCACAGGCTTCCGCTAATTCAGGTCATGCAGTGCGAGAGTAAAACAGATGGCATTTGCCTCCAAGCTCGCATTAATTTAGACCCCTTCATACACATCACGGGTTGATAATGACAAATTATCTGTCATTATTAACCCCTGATATATAATATGTATACACCTGCACAATATTTCTTAACATTTTCACCGATTGTAACAGCAATGTGTACACTTAAAAATCAAAATCTTTGTAATCCACGGAGGATTCTCCTGCCTCACACAGAAAAATGCTGACAGCTTCAAATCATGAAAGCAAGAGTAACGCTGAGTCCTCTAAATCGCCATACGGATTGCACGACGCTCCATGAAGCAAACAATGACAAGTGCTCCCATCTACCTGATTGCTAATGTCGAGCATTCGTAGTTCGCGTATCAGGTGCTTCTTCCTCGCCCGTTTCTCTTTCTCCGACATGTTGCTGCGGCTATCGTCGTGGCGCTGGTCACGGCTCGAAGTCTCCGCCTTGCTACTCTGTCTCCTACCATCGGAAAAACACTCGTCAATGTCTCGACATACGTTCGTTCCTCACAAGGTAGAATGTCTGCATGTGTGCTTGTCTGTGTCTGTATGTGCGTGCGTGCGCAAAACTATGAAAATTACTTACAATCGCAAAAAAACTACTTGATAACCATGATTCAAAATAGCGACAACTACTAACGTGGTTCTGGGTGTATGACGATCAATCCCAGACTCCTCTGGCTCTGTGTTATCATCATCGTTATCGTTATCGTTATTCTCCGGCGTGCCGTTGAACAACTGGTTTGAACCTATGCCTACAAAGCAAAGTGGTCACTCAATACTGTATCAAGTCAGCCACACTCAGTATAAGCTTGTACCACAACAACCGCTATGAGTTAGAGAGCGGGTGACAGGTGCGCGAGAAGTTCATGCTGCATTTCTCCTACACTTCATTTAAAATAACAAAAGATCAAAGGTTTTATTGAGTTAAAGAATCGGCTGGCCCGACGCATGCGACGGTGGCTCACCCTCGTGGCGTGCACTCGTAACTTTCTCAAAGCTGTGGTAGTGTCTCTCCTCAGCCGTGTTACCACTCGACTGCAGGTGCTTCTCGAGTGTCGACATGTTGAGTGTATCGTAGACCATGCGGCGCTGCCGCGTGCTGCGCCTGATCCCCGAGTCACCGTTCATCACGCGGTAGTCGTTCTTGTCTCCGTCGTTGCCGCGAGCCGACTGCTTGCTACGCCGCGTGCGCCTGTCAACACATCACGTATGTGCGATAACGGTCACAGCTCATAATAATTATCAACAGCACCGCAAAGTAATATCACCCATTTAGAACCGTTTAGTGAATTCATCGTGGCGGATAAATGGTTGCAATCGATACCTTTCGGAAAAAAATCATCTTCACATGGAGTAATTGAAATTATTTAAACACAATTTCATATACGGGGGGGGGGGGGTCATTACGAATTCAATGACGGGGGGGGGGGGGGGGGGGTCATTACGAATTCAATGACTACTTAGTGTTCAAAAAACACTAAAACGCATAATAGCTGACACCACTTGCAAAGTTCTGCATACACTACTGATTATAATAGTTTCATTTTGTCGGCAGTCGCTGAATACACCAACATGTGGTTGCATGTCAGGGGGGCACCTATGACATACTATTCAATCTGTGCTCGTTATTCTGATTTTATTTGTGCATTTAATTCAGACATGCGACACAAGCTAGATCGAAACTACTGGTAGGTTGTGCCTCTACTTATCATGCGTGATATCAACATTGTCGCGCATAACCAACTCTTACATGGGGGCCATCTGTACTTCTTCATCTTCCGATGATGATGATGACGTATCGGCCATGCGCTTGACCCCTCTCCTTTTCGGGAAGGTCATGACCGTGGTATCGCTCCCATCTCCATCACTGCCATATTCCTACGTGAGAAATCAACACAATAGAGTAACGGCTTACGAGCAGTCAGTTGTTCAACTTACTATAATGCTGATTTCACTCAAAGTTGCGTGACATTAAAAAAACTCGAGCCAATTTTCGTGCGAGCAACCGACATCTGGACTGCTTACACCAGTAGAGAAAGGTCTCACGGTTGCGTATCATCAACTCGACTTCACCGATCATCAGTGTTGAAACGCTTAGCCATTCAAAAATAATTCGACAGAGAGGTGAATGTTCAACAGAGACCGGTTTGAAAAGCTATGGATTAACTGTAAAGTGTAAACGTATCTACAATGCACTCAGCAGATTACAGACCTAGGCATTCCTATGCTAAATCGATTGACAGGTGAAGTGAGTTATACACACAGCTAAAGTATTTAGTCTGTTGTTCCCTAATTTTCACTTATAGTTGGCCAGTAATGACTAGTGTTGTCAATCGGTTGTAATTTCGTAATCGATCATCGGTTGGACCCAAGTAACCGATGATCGGTTACAATCGGTTACTCAGGGTGTTGAATGCCTGCGTGTGCGTAACGTCGTGCGCATGTACGTGTGTGCATGTATGTGCTTGTTTAGCCCTGTTTACTGTTTGTTTTGCACTGTTTACTACTGTGTGTATAATACATGTATGTTAATAAAGGATAACTTGTATAGTAGCGATGACATCTCTGATTCTCATCACTTTTCCAAGTTTTCTTGTTCAAGTTTAAAAATATAAAAAAATAAATCGATTATGGATTTTGATAACCAAGCGCTTGGTTCGAGCCACTGTTCAACCGATGATCGAGTATAATCGATGATCGTGACATCACTAAGCGCTTGGTTCGAGCCACTGTTCAACCGATGATCGAGTATAATCGATGATCGTGACATCACTAGTAATGACACAGCTGCTACTTAATATGATTACATAAGTGGCATTGAATGAATAGCAACAGTTGATAAGACGAAGCAATCATATAAGGTTTATCACACATAGCGTTGTCCGACTGCATTCTTGCCTGGGATGACAGATAACCGAGAGTTTATAATTAGATATGCAAGGCAAACATGTGCGCTTTTTATTAATGCATGAATATGCCAAATAAAACAGGGTGCGAAATTAACGGGAGTCCGGAGTCAAATACTCCCTGATTTACTGTCGGACTCCCTGATTTGACATATATATGCAGGAGTCTGTGTGACTCCCTGAAAATTCTGCCATACTAACTAGAACTTTTGTTCCGGAGCACGGCCTCGCTGAATTACTGTATTTTTTTTTCAGCTACAGTCCAAAGAAAATTTGGCAGACGTGCAACTGCATGAATCTTAAAAATAAGCACATGCGTTATTGCTTTAATTTTGAACCTCAGACTGCGGACTCCCTCTTTTTGAGAGTAGGGAGTCCGTTGGACTCCCTTGTTCAAACGTTAATTTCTACCCCTGATAAAACCTAGCAGATGTTACAAACCATATCTTAATTCAAGCATTAGACGAGAGATGGGCGCATCATAACACAGGGGTAGAAATAAGAAAAAAAAAGAGATGGTCCACAGGACCATCTAGTTTGAAATTAAGATGGTCCTCCTAAATTTCAAATTGTTCTCTTTAAATTAATGTGGCGTGCAATCGTAATCTTTGCTATGGTGAACACTGGATTAGCAATAATTGAAACATGGAAACTTCAAAAAAAAATTGTTAAAATGGGACCAAAATATTCAATGGTCCGTCGGACCATTGACTTTGAAAATCTGACGATCCTCTTGATTATTTGATGGCCCCGGACCATCGGACCATCGCTTATTTCGACCCCTGATAACAGGCAAGGTTGAACACACTTTCACGTGCACCCGACTTTGATATAACCGAACTATAAACAACGTTACACAAACTATGATGATTAATCACATTCTGCCAATCTTATCGGAGCTGAATACTTTCAAGTTTGAGATTATTTTCCCCTGATCTTATCTATAACACCTAACTACTAGTTCTACTGCAAAAATCATGTTAATATAGTAGCATTATGTTGGTACTATAACCTCAATATTAGTGTATTTATGACCACCTGGTCAGTAGAAAATATTTGTATTAGTAGTAAGTGATGAGTGAATATATTTTTAAAAATATGATCAGATAAGTAAAAAGTAATTGATTACTGTACTAACTGACCTCAAATAAATACTGTATGAAGCAAGTACAAATAACATCTTTATTCTTGGTATCTCAACAACACCTGCACTGACTACATATTATGTTGGTGCTTTTAGAGTGATCCAACACACAGATTTAATATTTTAGATTTTGGTTAGTTGGTCTAGACCTGCCGCACTTCTAACAGCTGGAAGTTTATCCACCTATTAGTATTAGTATTAACGCAACTGTGACTTGTAGTTGTAACTTGTAGTTCTATCATATTGATAGAAAAGAATCATAAATAACCCCTAATCACTGCATATGATAACCTTTCACCAATCTGACCTGAAGTAACGATCTGATTATCAGTGATAGTACATATGGATTACATTAAGCGTAAAATAATTAAATAACAGTAGTCTCGCTAAACATTAAATTATTTCATTTTTTTAAAACCACTTTAGCATTAAAAAACAAGAGATGGCAGCACAATGTCGCCGATGGTGATGACACTTCTGTGAGATACTCGGTCAGCGAACTTTGACGTATGAAACAAAGAAAATTCGTGCAACAGCGAAATAGGCACATCTTAATTTCACATACAGCCATTTAGTACATTGTAATTGGAATCCGTTCCCTAGCTTGTCAACGACTCGTAAAAAATGGAAACACTGACCTCTGACAGACATCGAACAGCCGATGTTTTGTAAAAGAAAAATCGGGGCCATAGGCCTAAAGACAATGGACCTGGAAATTATTTTTCGAAAATGTGTCACTTACGTCTGAGTGATGTTCAATACCTGTCGACCGCCTGCTTCTTCTGGAGGAAATGGTTAGGAAGTCATTTGGAAAATGACTACTAGTCACTTCTTGATGTCTAGTTTTCACCATTTTTGAGGCAAAAATTAACGCCAGCGAAAATCGTTCGCCATTTCTATCGCCGAGTAACAACAGAAACCATGCGCACAGTACAGGAATTAGTACATAGCCGGAATGTTAATCCTTTAAATGGTGAATACTATCACTGTAATCTATATATTTTGTAACACTATAATATGTATGGCTGCATTTAAGACCGCTATGCTACTTATTAATTTTGTTTGGGATTTATTACGAGGAAAAGCGCGGTGTAATACGTCTAGACACTTGTGTTATCGGGTGTTCAGAAGTGGCGGGAAATTTGGTTCCACTGGGAGTGGATCACTGGGAGTGGAGCATTACTCCACACAGGGCATGATATCAGCTGATCGGCGACCAGGGTATATATACAAAATAATTGTCACTTGTGGAGCTAGAATCATCACAGTACAATATGTAAAATTTTAGAGTATTTAGTGTAGCTGAAATTCTTTGGCTTGTTTTATATTTTTGTTTTAATTTTTATATGCCGTTTTTGACTTTCTGTTGTATTTTTTATTAAATAACATTTATACTTATATTTTCTCGTTTTATAATAATATTTAATGCAACAGCCTTATATTATGGGTTAAATTAAATTAATTTATCAATGCAATATCCGCATTTGGAGTTTTTCTTGAAAATATAAGTCATTTGCATAAAAATCGATAAAACATAATAATTATACATGCAGACGCCAGATTGGTTGTGTATATAGACAGGTGGTATAACCATTTGATACCCAACAGGTAACCAACAGATATAATTTGTGATGATTTTTGTGATGATATTGTGTGATTTTTGTGATGATATTGTGTGATTTTTGTGTTGATATTCTGGTGATTGAATTTATCATGATTGAGCTATTAACTATATATGTACATCATAACATTTCCACATAAATAGTAACGCTTGTGGTGACTAAAATTCTCTCATATCATTATCGGGTTTGTCTTTGATACTGCATGAGGATATGCTGTATAATTTTAAAATGTGTTAAAAAGTATTATTTAGCTACTGTGCATAGCAATTATGAATATTAATTAATGCCGTGCTGTATAAACGACACGGGGTGAAAACGAAACAATGCATAAAACCGATTTCTAACGAACTTTTCTATTTACTACTTGAGATTTTATTGATTAAAAATGAACGACATGCAAACACTTTAAAATTGAATTTAAAAGTCTTATATGGTATATATATATATACCATATATATATTTATATATACGTTTGGTTATCCATCAATAATGTATGTGGTACCGAACTATAATATAGCTATAATAAAGAAACCGTAAATGTAACGCTATTTGATGTGAAGTGACGATGTTATGTCTATCCTAACGATCTAACACGGATTGATTTATGCGCTGCATAGAATAAGTTAAAGATGAACAATAACAGGCCATACGCCACATTCAACAATGCGAATATAAAACAAATTTATATATTACGCGGCGGAAAACAATGATAGCGGTGGTTACGTATACTAGTACACGGAGACATCAAGTATTACGCAAGTTAGTTAGTATACGACACCTATACGGAAAGACAAAAAACACGTTTCATCTTCTGTTACGATACGACTTCCACATTGAGGATGAGTTCACGGTGATCAGGTGACAGGTGCTTTTCCCAATTACATATTGGTAATACCTGTTGTGTGTATATATATATATATATATATATATATATATATATATATATATCAATAATATGAATTAAGAAATCTCTCTTTCACTGTGTTGTTATCGTTTTGGTTCTAATATGGTTGTATGGTATACCAAGTTGTGTTTTTTATTACAGTAGGACGCAAGTCTGTCCGCCTCTTCTCTTCGTGTCCATGCTAGGTGTTTAATTGCTGTTATATAATTTTAATCGTAATCAACGATGTCGATTTTTATTTTTTCTTAGCCGTGCAACATTAGTTATATCTGGAACAATCTCCTCTTACTTGCAGCCGCTTGATCATGCGCCAAAAACTGCTGGTTGAAATAACAACGCGTTTCGAGCACCCATCTATAAACGCCTACGTCATAACGATATATTTATAATATACTATATGCAGTAGGAAACAACATCTACTGAATAGTATAACAAGTTGCACAATACATAGTGGCGAATTAGCGTATGTGATATATGCGTTATATATATAGGACATTGATAAGAGCTGACAATATACTGTACTGACCGACAAGTGCAGCTTTGCATTATATTTAAGCGTTATACATGTGCGTCACGTTAATCACAAACTGCACAGTAGGCACTACCATAGATCTAACGCACCAATATACGATACTAATAATATCGCTACATTGATATATATATATATACAGCTACATAGTGTAACCGAAAATCAACGAGTTTGTATAGTAAGTGTCGTTTCGTTATCTTCACGTTTTATCAGCGGACTATATGTCCGATGTTAAGACACGCTTTCATTATAATTGCAAACTGGGTAATTCTACCCTTGCACAGTATACAGCACACTAGTGGCAACAAGAAAGCCTCCTTCGCTGCGCAACAAGAATCCTTCGTCCTGCAATAACGATCCTCCTCCTCCCACCTCCCTCTCCCCTCCTCTTCTTCTCTCCCTCCTCCTCCTGACTGCATTTTAGAGAATAAAACTTCAGCACTCAATTCCTGACGCCTGTGTGAGTTGCTGTCAATGGTTGCAGTCGTATATATATGTACCCATCATACAGGCACGTCCTGCCACACACCTACTCGATTGACTGTGTGCGCCTACCTGCTTCTACAGCACGGAACCGTCGCCGACTCGATCTCATCCGCCCCCCCCCGTGGGCTCCTCGAGTTATTTCCACTTAACACCAGCCATCGTCCCGGCAGCCCATGCTCGCGTCTGCCACCACCTCCAGAAAGCAACCCTATTGCCATTCTTCGTCACTCTGCTCTCCTTCTCTCTCTCTCTCCTCGTCTCTCTCTCTCCTCCTCTCTCTCTCTCTCGTCTCTCTCCCTTCGCTCTCTCTCTCTCTCGCTCTCTCGTCTCTCTCTCTTCTCTTCTCTCCTCTCGCTCTCTCTCTCTCTTCTTCCGCTCTCTCTCTCTCTCTCTCTTCTCTCTCTCTCCTCTCCTCTCTCTCTTCTCCTCTCTCCCCTCCACACACAACACACACACACACACACACACACACACGACACACACCTCTCTCTCGCTCTTCTCCTGATCTCCCTTCCCACTCTCGCCGCTCGCCGCTATCAGTTCGCTCTCCCTCTCCTCATCTCCCTCTTTCTCATTTTCCGTCTTTCCTTTCTATCTCCCCCAATCTCCCTTCGCTCCTTCTCCCCCTCCCTCTCCCGCTCTTCCTTCCCTTCCCTCTCCTCCCATCTCTCTCTCATGTTTGTAGCTCGCTCACAGCGCTGTAGCGGAGTTGGCGAGATTGTTTCCCAATTCGACGCTGTGTGGCGTTGCTGTCACGGTGTTGCTCCGCTAATCGGTGCTGGTCCGAGATGTGTCAGCTTCGCCGCGTCGGCTGTATACGTCACTGTCGGTTCTTGCTCTCTGCTCGGAGTTTATTCAAGTCAACGTCGGGCCGAAACAGATTTTTAATGTGCTGTAAAAGCGGAACGACAGTCGCCATTACCTCTGTCGCGGCGCCATCTATCGCTGACATACAGCGATAAACCCGCGTGAATTTATTTAATTGGAAAAAGTGTCAGTAGGAAAGAAAGAAAGTCCGGGAAAGAAAGAAAGTAAACGGAGAGTCACAAGAGAGAGAGAGAGAGAGAGAGAGAGAGAAAGAGAGAGTGGCGAGAAAGAGAGAGAGAAATAGAGGGAGAGTAAGTGTGTGAGAGAGAGTATGTGTGTGTGCGTGCGTGCCTGTGTGCGTGCGTGCGTGGCTGCGTGCGTGTGTGGGGTGTTGTCATAGCTTTTATAGACACATTTTACATCATATCAAATCAAATTACTCATATCTACTCTTCATACTCGCCGCAAGAAAACGTTAAAGAGTTTTAGCGCGTTTCTCCAGCTTTCGCGCCATATATATACTTACGCACCACTCGCATGCTGCGACCGCGGGTATCTGACGACTTCATCGATAAATTTTGTAAACCATGTATGCTGGTATGCACAGCATTGATGCGAGACCCCATACACCACCCGATCGCCTGTCCCAGTCGCGGGAACGTGTAGTCCATGTAGGTGAGCGCTTGAACTGAACAAGACTAAACAAGAAATACTCCCTGCAAGAACGAAAGGAACAGCGCGTGTAACGGCGAAGCAGGGTGCGATTGCAAGCCGAGATTGCAACAGGGAAAGAGAGAGACGTGGGAGGCTGCGTGATTTCACGCGGCCGTTTGTGTGTGTTAAACATTGCAGGCATAATTGGCGCTCTTGTTACATAAGGGCACGGCCAAGGAATAACGGCACTAACACATGATCGACATTGAAAAACGGCGTGAGATGCTTACCACGTAGGCATATATACTATGATATATATATAATTATATATATATATATATATGCGTTTGCGCGTGGGCGCCCGCGAGTGTGAAAGGGTGAGTGGATGTGAGAGATACAGAGATAGATAGAT
Organism: Priapulus caudatus; assembly: GCF_000485595.1. Taxonomy (NCBI): domain Eukaryota; kingdom Metazoa; phylum Priapulida; class Priapulimorpha; order Priapulimorphida; family Priapulidae; genus Priapulus; species Priapulus caudatus. The sequence goes on from NW_014577365.1 coordinate 182,092, forward strand.
AGATAGATAGATAGATAGATAGATAGATATATAGATAGACAGATAGATAGATAGATAGATAGAATAGATAGATAGATAGATAGATAGATAGAAGAATAATAGATAGATAGATAGATAGATAGTATAGATAGATAGATAGATAGATAATAGATAGATAGATGATAGAATAGATAGAAATAGATAGATAGATGAATAGATATGTGGATATGTGGGTAGCAGCACGCACAGCGCAGATGATCGGTATGGTAAACGTCCAGCAGACGATCTTCCACCAGATGCCAGGGTAAAAGCCAATCATCTCCTTTGATATCGTTCATGAAGCGGTCGCATCCCTAAAACGCAAACAAATATATATATATATATATATATATATATATATATATATATAAACAAAGTCAAGGTATAGAATAAGGGTGTTTAAAGTTTAATTGACGAAGCCTTTCGAGATTACATCTCTTCATACAGGTCAGCAGACATTGGAATAGAATCAAATAATCAAAAACAAATACAATGCGTTATAGATAATCAAAAATCGAATGATTCACACACAATTCGCGCGTTGCCATGAATACGGACGACAAAAGAACACGCACATATATATATACACCGCACAAAACACACACACACACAGAGACACACACACACAAACACACACACACACACACACACACACACACACACACACACACACACACACAGCGAAGCAATGCACTAAAAAATCACCGTAAATTAAAGTTTACGTTCATGCCCCTGGATTTAAACAACCAATCCTCAGAATTAATTTCTGCTCAGTCATGTGTCGGCGTGAGCTATTGTAATATGGTGTCAGTTGGCAAACCACACAACAGGCCACGTCATCAATATGGTGATCCGGTTGGTTAAAATGGTCAGCAACGTCGGAAAACCATGAAATTGAGGCGAATAGATCTTAGTGTTTCAACAACCTATCCGCAAGGCGGCGTTTTTGTTTTGCCAATATAGTAAATTTGGCATTTAACACATTCAATGGCGTAAATGAGGTTCGTCGACACGCAATGTAAATAAATCCCGCACTATAAATTTGCCCCGAGGCCCTTGAACCACAGACCCGCTATTCGTGATAAAATTGCCAAGTACTGCAACGTTTTCGACAACACGGGTATGAGCCAGGTTGGCTCACGGGGTTGTCAGAGTTGTAAACGGTGCTTAAAACAAGAGTGTCGCGGAGGTTGGTATCACACGTCTGTACGAGCATAAAGGTGGGTTTGAAAAGATGTTAACTGTGATTGGGATGCGTTTTGAAAGAATTTTATAAAATTATCAATTAACAAACCTTTTGATGTGCAGGATTGAAAGGTTGAAGGGTGATATCAATCCTGCACATCAAAAGTTTGTTAATTGATAATTATAAAATTTCTCCACGGCTTTGGCACCGGGCGTGGTGGCGTGATTTTGCCTGCTAGAGTACTTATTATATGTGGGGAAGCATCAAGGTATGGTTTATATGTATAATTAAGAACTTTAGTAGAGCTAAATTGTTCACAAATAGATACAATTACTGCAAAGCCTAAACTCCTCATTCAATGACTACTATTCATTACTACAGTCGCACCCCGTTAGTACGAAACTGATGGGCCAAAGAAAAATAATCGTATTAAGCGGGTTCCGTATAATATATTAGCCTAAATTTGAAGAGAAAAACAATGGATTAGAAGGCGTGTACAAAGTGTTTTATATAGAAATGAATATACCGGGACAAAAAATTTTATGTTAGTAACAGGATCCTTGTATTATTGTCCTCGTATCAAGTCAATATTTTACTAAGAGATTACTATGAATCGGGCCGGGATTTAGAGAAATCATCGTATAGTCTCATCAGCGTAACGAGCGAATATGGCCGCCGGAAGCGGCCATTTTGCGAGTAACCATAACTCCAACTCTAATCCTAACTTTAACTCTAACCCTAACCCTAACCCTAACCCGTCCCCTAACCTGAAACCTAACCCTAACTTCAACTCAAACCCTTACCCTAACACTAACCCTAACTACAACCCAAACCCTAACCCTAAAATAAAGCAGCGCAGTAAACTCTCAGATTTTGTACTCGGAGAGATCTGGACTCTTTTAGCGAGATTATGTAGCTTGGCGAGTTCTAGGTAGAGCAGGTTTTAGGATATAAATCACGGACAAAGTAAATTGGTGATCGTTCGCGTAGAAAAACTAATAAGAACAAACAGAAAGGAGGGACGTGATACCGCGTCCCCCGCGTATCGGCTTCTTACCATACGACCAGGATATTGCTATGCACTCGAAGAACATGATGAAGAGCAAGCACGTGCCGCTTGCCGAGTAGTAGTCGAAGATCTTGAACATGTACATTCCTCCCTTGCCATGAAAGAAAAACGCGGAAATGTCACCATGAATGCCCGATAGCGAGCCGCATTTCGTCGCATTGTCCTCTCTACGTTTACCCTACGATTTCGACACGCCCATTTTTAGCGCGGGGTTGTAATTTCGTAACTTCAAAAGACTATACGCGCTTGGGATCGAGTCATTTGGACGATTCCCCAGCCGGTGTGAGCACTACTAAAGTTTGCCACTGTGCCTGCGTGTATGTTAGAAAATGATTTCTCCTCGTTCTTCTTCTTTGTGGTTTTTATTCCTTCCTTATCTTCTCTTTTTCCCCTTCTCTCTCTCTCTTCTCACTCTCTCTCTCTCTCTCTCTCTCTCTCTCTCTCTCTCTCTCTCTCTCTCTCTCTCTCTCTCTCTCTCTCTCTCTCTCTCTTGGGAAGTGTACCAGACCTGACAATCGGGGATCCACCTTCCCCGCGGAGCATGACCGCATACGCTGGACATTTATATACGTAGTCTATCGTCTATAGTTAGTCTGCGAGTTAGCCTATATTGCGTCAAAGAGTTCTGACGCGAGTTTAAACGCGACGTCATCAGTAGCGTCATCATCACCTGCGTCAGGCAGGAGAGGCCGATGAGATAGGAGATCCCGCAGATGAAGGCGATGAAGAGTTCTCGTCTGGGTCGCAGTTGACGCGGGAACTCGTCCACGAGCGCCGTGATGAATCCCTCCAGCGTGCAGAACTGCGTGACGACGAGATAAGCAAACCGTGAATCACGCGTGACGTAAGCGAGAGTCACGTGCGTAGCGAACGTGATTCACGCGAATATCGCGCGTGAACCAAGAACGAATCGCGCGTGAAGTGAATGTAAGTGGCGCGTATATCACGCGTACATAAACAGTGAATCACGCGTAAAGGAAGCGTGAATAGCGCTTAAAGTGATTGTGGATTACGCGGAAAAGAAGCGTGACTCACGTCTTATTAAGTCGTTATCGTCAATTACAAGTACACGTAAACCGTGAATCACGTGCCAAGTCGACGTACAATACACGTAAACGTCCGTGAAACGCGCGTGTAGCGTCCGTGAAACGCGCGTGTAGCGTCCGTGAAACGCGCGTGTAGCGTCCGTTAATCACGCGTGTAGCGTCCGTGAAACATGCGTGTAGTGTCCGTGAAACGCGCGTGTAGCGTCCGTGAAACAATATCAATAATATGAATTAAGAAATCTCTCTTTCACTGTGTTGTTATCGTTTTGGTTCTAATATGGTTGTATGGTATACAAGTTGTGTTTTTTATTACAGTAGGACGCAAGTCTGTCCGCTCTTCTCTTCGTGTCCATGCTAGGTGTTAATTGCTGTTATATAATTTAATCGTAAATCAACGGATGTCGATTTTTAGTTTTTTTCTTAGCCGTGCAACATTAGTTATATCTGGACAATCTCCTCTTACTTGCAGCCGCTTGATCATGCGCCAAAACTGCTGGTTGAAATAACAACGCGTTTCGAGCACCCATCTATAAACGCCTACGTCATAAACGATATATTATAATATACTATATGCAGTAGGAAACAACATCTACTGAATAGTATAACAAGTTGCACAATACATAGTGCGAATTAGCGTATGTGATATATGCGTTATATATATAGGACATTGATAAGAGCTGACAATATACTGTACTGACCGACAAGTGCAGCTTTGCATTATATTTAACGTTATACATGTGCGTCACGTTTAATCACAAACTGCACAGTAGGCACTACCATCTAACGCACCAATATACGATACTAATAATATCGCTACATTGATATATATATATACAGCTACATAGTGTAACCGAAAATCAACGAGTTTGTATAGTAAGTGTCGTTTCGTTATCTTCACGTTTTATCAGCGGACTATATGTCCGATTGTTAAGACACGCTTCATTATAATTGCAAACTGGGTAATTCTACCCTTGCACAGTATACAGCACCTAGTGGCAACAAGAAAGCCTCCTTCGCTGGCAACAAGAATCCTTCGTCCTGCCAATAACGATCCTCCTCCTCCCACCTCCCTCTCCTCCTCCTCTTCCTTCTCCTCCTCCTCCTGACTGCATTTTAGAGAATAAAACTTCAGCACTCAATTCCTGACGCCTGTGTGAGTTGCTGTCAATGGTTGCAGTCGTATATATATGTACCCATCATACAGGCACGTCCCTGCCACACACACCTACTCGATTGACTGTGTGCGCCTACCTGCTTCTACAGCACGGACCGTCGCCGACTCGATCTCATCCCCCCCCCGTGGGCTCCTCGAGTTATTTCCACTTAACACCAGCCATCGTCCCGGCAGCCCATCTCGCGTCTGCCACCACCTCCAGAAAGCAACCCTATTGCCATTCTTCGTCACTCTGCTCTCCTTCTCTCTCTCTCTCTCTCTCTCTCTCTCTCTCTCTCTCTCTCTCTCTCTCTCTCTCTCTCTCTCTCTCTCTCTCCCTCTCTCTCTCTCCTCTCTCTCTACTCTCCTCTCTCTCTTCTCTCTCTCTCTCTCTCTCTCACACACACACACACACACACACACACACACACACACACACCTCTCTCTCGCTCTGTCTCCCGATCTCCCTTCCCTCTCGCTCCCGCTATCAGTTCCTCTCCCTCTCCTCATCTCCCTCTTTCTCTTCCGCTCTTTCCTTTCTATTCTCCCCCGGACATCTTGCCCTTTCGCCCTCCTTCCCCTCCCTCTCCCGCCTCTTCTTCCCTTTCCCTCTCCCTCCCATCTCTCTTCGTGTTTTGTAAGCTCGCTCACAGCGCTGTCGCGGAGCTGGCGAGATTGTTTCCCAATTCGACGCTGTGTGGCGTTGCTGTCACGTTGCTGCCGTAATCGGGTGCTGGTCCGAGATGTGTCAGCTTCGCCGCGTCGGCTGTATACGTCACTGTCGGGTTCTTGCTCTCTGCTCGGAGTTTATTCAAGTCAACGTCGGGCCGAAACAGATTTTTAATGTGCTGTAAAACGGAACGCAGTCGCCATTACCTCTGTCGCGGCGCCATCTATCGCTGACATACAGCGATAAACCCGCGTGAATTTATTTAATTGGAAAAAGTGTCAGTGAAAGAAAGAAAGTCCGGGAAAGAAAGAAAGTAAACGAGAGTCACAAAGAGAGAGAGAGAGAGAGAGAGAGAGAGAGAGAAAGAGAGAGTGCGAGAAAGAGAGAGAGAAATAGAGGGAGAGTAAGTGTGAGAGAGAGTATGTGTGTGTGCGTGCGTGCCTGTGTGCGTGCGTGCGTGCGTGCGTGCGTGTGTGTGTCATAGCTTTTATAGACACATTTTCACTCATATCAATCAAAATTACTCATATCTACTCTTCATACTCGGCGCAAAAAAACGTTAAACGTTTTACGCGTTTCTCCAGCTTTCGCGCCATATATATACTTACCACTCGCATGCTGCGACCCGGGTATCTGACGACTTCATCGATAAATTTGTAAACCATGTATCCTGGTATGCACAGCATTGATGCGAGACCCATACACCACCCGATCGCCTGTCCCCAGTCCGGGAACGTGTAGTCCATGTAGGTGAGCGGCTTGAACTGAACAAGACTAAACAAGAATACTCCCTGCAAGAACGAAAGGAACAGCCGTGTACGGCGACAGGGTCGATTGCAAGCCGAGATTGCAACAGGGAAGAGAGAGACGTGGGAGGCTGCGTGATTTCACGCGCCGTTTGTGTGTGTAAACATTAGCATAATTGGCGCTCTTGTTAACTAAGGGCACGGCAAGGGAATAACGGCACTAACAGATCGACATTGAAAAACGCGTGAGATGCTTACACGTAGGCATATATACTAAATAGATAGATAAGATAGATAGATAATAGTAGCAGATAGAGTAGATAGCTATAAATGATTAGATAGATGATAGATAGATACGATAGTAGATAGATAGATAGAAGTATAGAGATAGATAGATAGATAGATAGATAAATGAAGATAGATAGATGATGTGATAGATATGTGGTAGTGGAGCGAGCACGCACAGCGCAGGATGAATCGTAGTGGTAAACGTCCAGGCAGATCTTCTCTACCATGATGGCCAGGGTAAGAAGCCATATCATCTCCTGCTTTGATATCGTTCAGTGAAGCGGTCGCTAGCGCCTAAAACGCATACTAATTATATTTATATATATATAATATATATATATATATATATGATATATAAACAAGTTCAAGTGTATGAATAAGGGTTTAAGTTTAATTGACGAGCTTTCGAATTACTATCTCTTCATACAGTCAGCAATCATTGGATTCAATAGTAATGCAATATAATATGCAGTTATAGTACTAATTTGCTATATAATCAAATGATATGACTTCAACATCTATATTCTCGCGCGTTGCCATGATGACGGGACGACAAAAGATATCGACAATAGTATTGATTATACACGCACAAAAACTATCACAACGAACATGCTAGAGAACATATAGCACACATGGCACACACTACCACCAACACCATCACACATCACAAGCACTACACATGACATCACACATCACTACCACACACACACGCACACTACATCCGTAGCAGACTATAATAAATGTACACGTAATTAAAGTTTACGTTCATGCCCCTGTGATTTAAACAACCAATCTCTTCAGAATTAATTCTTTGCTCAGTCATGTGTCGGCGTGAGGCTATTGTAATATGGTGTCAGGTTGGCAACCACACAGACACGTCTATCATATTGTGATCCGGTTGGTTAAAATGGTCAGCAACCGGAAAACCATGGAAATGAGGCGAATAGATCTTAGGTGTTCAACAACCTATCCGCAAGGCGGGTTTTGTTTTGCCAATATAGTAAATTTGGCATTTAAACCATTCAATGGCGTAAATGAGGTTCGTCGACACGCAATGTAATAAATCCGCCACTATAAATTTTCCGAGGCCTTGAACCACAGCACCTATTCGTGATAAAATTGCAAGTACTGCAACGTTTTCGACAACACGGGTTGAGCCAGGTTGGCTCACGGGGACGTGGTTGTCAGAGTTGTAAACGTGCTTAAAACAAGAGTGTCGCGGAGGTTGGTATCACAGTCTGTACGAGCATAAAGGTGGGTGAAAAGATGTTAACTGTATGGATCGTTTGAAGAATTTTATAATTATCAATTAACAAACTTTGATGTGCAGGATTGTAGGGTGAAATCAATCCTGCACATCAAAAGTTGTTTAATTTGATAATTATAAAATTTCGTCACGGCTTTGCACCGGGCGTGGTGGCGTGATTTTGCTTGCTAGAGTACTTATTATATGTGGGGAAGCATCAAGGTATGGTTATATGTATAATTAAGAACTTAGTAGAGCTAAATTGTTCACAAATAGATACAATTACTGCAAAGCCTAAACTCCTCATTCAATGACTACTATTCATTTACTACAGTCGCACCCCGTTAGTTACGAAACTGATGGGCAAAAGAAAATAATCGTATTAAGCGGGTTCCGTAAATATATTAGCCTAAATTGAAGAGAAAAACAATGGATTAGAAGGCGTGTACAAAGTTTTTATATAGAATGAATATACCGGGACAAAATTTTTATGTTAGTAACAGGTCCTTGTGTTTATTGTCTCGTAATCAAAGTCAATATTTTACTAAGAGATTACTAAATCGGGCCGGGATTAGAGAAATCATCGTTAGTCTCATCAGCGTAACGAGCGAATATGGCCGCCGGAAGCGGCCATTTTGCGAGTAACCATAACTCCAACTCTAATCTAACTTTAACTCTAACCCTAACCCTAACCCTAACCCGTCCCCTAACCTGAAACTAACCCTAACTTCAACTCAACCTTACCCTACACTAACCCTAACTACAACCCAAACCCTAACCTAAAATAAAGCAGCGCCAGTAAACTCTCAGGTTTTGTACTCGGAGAGATCTGACTCTTTTAGCGAGATTATGTAGCTTGGCGAGTTCTAGGTAGAGCAGGTTTTAGGATTAAAATCACCGACAAGTAAATTGGTGATCGTTCGCGTAGAAAAACTAAATAGAACAAACAGAAAGGAGGGACGTGAATACCGCGTCCCCGCGTATCGGCTTCTTACCATACGACCAGGATATTGCTATGCACTCGAAGAACATGATGAAGAGCAAGCACGTGCCGCTTGCGAGTAGTAGTCGAAGATCTTGAACATGTACATCCTCCTTGCCATGAAAAGAACGGCGGAAATGTCACGCATGAATGCCGATAGCGAGCGCATTTCGTCGTATGTCCTCTCTACGTTTACCTACGATTTCGACACGCCCATTTTTAGCGCGGGGTTGTAATTTCGTAACTTCAAAAGATTATACGCGCTTGTGATCGAGTCACTTTGGAAGATTCCCAGCCGGTGTGGCACTACTGAAGTTGCCACTGTGCCTGCGTGTATGTTAGAAAATGATTTCTCCTCGTTCTTCTTCTTTGTGGTTTTATTCCTTCCTCTCGTCTCTCGCTCTTTCTCTCTCTCTCTCTCTTCTCTCGTCTCTCTCTCGCTTCTCTCTTTCTCTCTCTCTCTCTATCTCTCTCTCTCTCTCTCTTTCTCTATCTATCTCTCTTGGGAAGTGTTACCAGACTTGACAATCGGGGACCCACCTTCCCGCGGGAGCATGACCGCATACGATGGACATTTATATACGTAGTCTATCGTCTATAGTTAGTCTGCGAGTTAGCCTATATTGCGTCAAGAGTTCTGACGCGAGTTTAACGCGCGACGTCATCAGTAGCGTTCATCATCACTGCGTCAGGCAGCGAGAGGCCGATGAGATAGGAGATCCCGCAGATGAAGGCGATGAAGAGTTCTCGTCTGGGTCGCAGTTGACGCGGGAACTCGTCCACAAGCGCCGTGATGAATCCCTCAGCGTGCAGAACTGCGTGACGACGAGATAAGCAAACCGTGAAATCACCGCGTGACGTAAGCGAGAGTCACGGTGTGTAGCGAACGTGATTCACGCGAATATCGCGCCGTGACCAAGAACGAATTCGCGCGTGAAGTGAATGTAAGTGGCGCGTATATCACGCGTACATAAACAGTGAATCACGCGAAAGGAAGCGTGAATAGCGCTTAAAGTGATTGTGGATTACGCGGAAAAGAGCGTGACTCACGTCTTATTAAGTCGTTATCGTCAATTAAAGTACACGTGAACCGTGAATCACGTGCCAAGTCGACGTACAATACACGTAAACGTCCGTGAAACGCGCGTGTAGCGGTCCATGTAACGCGCGTGTAGCGTCCGTGAAACGACGTGTAGCGTTCTGTAAAACGCGTGTAGCGTCGGAAACACGCGTGTAGCGTCCGTGTAACGCGCGTGTAGCGTCCGTGAAACGCGCGTGTAAGCGTCTCTGTAAAACACGCGTGTAGCGGTCCGTGAAACGCGCGTGTAGCGTCCGTTGAAACACGCGTGTAGCGTCCGCTGAAACACGCGTGTAGCGGTCGTTAAACGCGCGTGTAGCGTCCGTTAAACGCGCGTGGAGCGTCGTGAACGCGCGTGTAGCGGTCCGTGAAACGCGCGTGTAGCGTCCGTGTAAACGCGGTGGCGTTATCACGCGTGTAGCGTCCGTGAAACATGCAGCGATGAAGCAGACGACATCGTAGAGAACAGCGTGGCTGCCTGTCCGTATTACAATTAATTGCATGCACGCTCGATCAAGCTATTACCGAACGCCAGACGCCATAATTCATAATCCATTCATTCGTAATTATCGTTATCGATAATTCTCCGCCATAATTCATCCCCACCACCCACCATGCGAAAAAAGCAGCCCTGGAGTTACTAAGACATACGACGAACATGCATGGCACACGTACGCATATGTACTTATATATATTATATATATATATATATATATAGTCAAATGTTGTTTATAAACTCGTGTATCGAGAAGTGCTCAATACTACCATGAGTAGAGCAAATATAGATAAAGTTAAAGGACATGGTTGTTTGCACTCTGTATTAGGCACTGATGAGTGTGGAGGCTTGCGCTCCATACGAAAAACAGCTCTGTATGCAATAAACAGAGGCAAAAGTACAACCATGTCCTTATAACTTTATCTATATATATATATATAATATATATATATAATACATATATATATATATATATATATATATATACTATGTATATATAATATATATATATATATAATATATGCATACGTGTGCCATGCACGTACGTCATATCTTAGTAACTTCATGGCTGCTGTTCGCATGGTGGGGATGAATTATGTCGGAGAATATATATATATAATTATATTTATTTATTTATTTATTTATTTATTTATTTATTTATATATATAATCGCGATGATCTTATATGAGTATATCTAACCTCACGAGTGTCTCTTACCTGACTGTCCAGCCCTATCAGCACTAGCATAGAAAAGAAGCAGATTGACCGAAAGATGACCACGGCATAGCGATCATGGCCGAAGGATAGGCGAGGAATGCCAGGCCTGGTCCTGTTAGAGATGACAAGATGGGACAATGAAGACGCGGCTACGATGAATATATCATGTAGTCAGTAGCAGTAGAGGTAAGTTAATTTGAAACTTTCGTTTTTAATTACGCGCGAATGTTGTTAGTTATTATGCAACACATGACACTGCGAGACGTTATATTATATTTGATTGATTTCGTAGTTAATCACGTCGCGTGCATGTGCGCTTACCCGCACACACACACACACACACACACACACACACACACACACACCACACACACACACCACACACACACAACACACATATATATATATATATATATATATACTTGGTGTCTCACCAGATTCTGCCACCTTGGCGATGGGCTTGCCCTGTTCGTGAGCCATGTAGCCGATGACGCTGAAGATGACGAATCCGGCGAAGATGCTGGTGCCGCTATTGACGCACGACACGATCAACGAGTCCCTGCGTCATATACATACCAAGCTGTTATATATATATCTGCGTCATATACAGAGCAAGCGGTTATATACGTCCCTGCGTCATATACATAGTAAGCTGTTATATACATTACTGTGTCACACACACACACACACACACACACACACACACACACACACACACAACACACACACACACACACACACACACACCACACACACACACACCACACCACACACACACACACACACACGCACGCACGCACGCACACACACACACACACACACACACACACACCACACACACACACACACACAGATATAT
>NW_014577365.1:193670-198909 GCF_000485595.1 Priapulus caudatus
TATGATTATAATTATTATTATATTATATTATGCGTTGCGCGTCGGGCGCGGCGCGCGAGTGTGAAAGGCGTGAGTGGATGTGAGGATCAAGATAGATAGATAGATAGTAGATAGATAGATAGAGATAGATTATAGATTAGACAGATGTGAGATGTAGATAGATAGATAGATAGATAGATAGATAGAGTAGCGATAGATAGATAGATAGATAGATAGTAGCACTAGATAGATAGATGTATAGATGATGATAGATGATAGATAGTAATGAATAGATAGTAGATAGATGATAGATTCGAGTGATATGTGGTAGCGAGCCGCACAGCGCGGATGATCGTATGGTAAACGTCCAGCAGATTCTTCCACCAGATGGCAGGGTAAAGCCATCATCTCCCTTGATATCGTTATGAAGCGTCCTACCCTAAAACGCAACAACTATATTAATATATAATATATATATATATATATATATATTTAAACAATAGTTCAAGGTATAGAATAGAGGTGTTTAAAAGTTTATTGCGAGCTTTCGAGATTACATCTCTTCATACAGGTCGCAGAATTGAATAGAATCAAATCAAAAACAAATACATATGCGTTTAGATAATCAAATATGAATGATTCAACACAATTCCGCCGGTTGCATGAATAGGACGCACAGAAAGACGCCATATATTGATACACGCACAAAACACACACAAAGCAGAGCACACACACAGCACAAACACCACAACAACACACACACACACGCACACACACTCACCACACACACACACAACACAGCACACACACCGAAGCAATGACTAAAAATCACAGTAATTAAAGTTACGTTCATGCCCCCTGATTTAAAACCAACCATTTCAGATTAACTTTTGCTCAGTATTGTGTCGGCGTGAGACTATTGTAATATGGTTGGTCGTTGGCAACCACCACAGACGTATCATGTATGGTGATTCCGGTTTGGTTAAAGGGTCAGCACGCGGAACCAATGGAAATGAGCGAATAGTTTAGGTGTTCCAACAAACCTATCCGCAAGGGGCGCCCATCGTTTTGTTTTGCATATAGTAAATTTGTGCTTTCATCATTCAATGGCGTCCCGAAATGAGGTTTCGTCCGACAGCCGCATGTAATAATCCCGCACTATAATTTCGCCCGAGGCCTTGAAGCCCAGACTCTATTCGTGATAAAATTGGCAATACGCAACGTTTTCGACACCGGGTATGAGCCAGGTTGGGCTCACGGGGTTGTCAGAGTTTGAACGGTGTGCTAATACAACGAGTGTCGCGGAGGTTGGTATCACGTTCTGTACGGATAAAGGTGGGTTTGAAAAGAGTTAACTGTGATGGGATGCGTTTTGAGATATTTATATATCAATTAAAACTTTTGATGTGCAGGATTGAAGGGCTGATATCAATCCTGCACATCAAAAGTTTTGTTATGATAATTATAAAATTTGCATCGCAGGCTTTGGCCCGGGCGTGCTGGCAGCTGATTTTGCCTGCTAGAGTACTTATTTATGTGGGAAGCAGTCAAGTCTCGTGTATATGTAGTAATTTAAGAACTTTAGTAGAGCCTAAATTGTTCACAAAATAGATACAATTACTGACAGAAGTCCTAAACTCCTCTTCATGACTTATTCATTTACTAAGTCGACCCCCGTTAGTAGGAAACTGATGGCCAAAGAATAAATAATCGTATTAAGCGGTTCGTATATATATTAGCCTAATTTGAGAGACAAACAATGGATTAGAACGGTCGTGTACAAAGTGTTTTTTATATGAAATGAATATAACCGGGACAAAAATCTTTTATGTTAGTAACAAGGTTCCTGTCTTATTGTGCTCGTATCAAGTTCAGTATTTTAATAGCCGATTACTATGAATCGGGCGGCGATGTTAGAGAATCATGTATGTTCACTTCCAGCGTAAGACGTAATATGGCGCCCGGAGCGGCCATTTATATCAAGCTGTTATATATATATCTGCGTCATTATACAGAGCAAGCTGTTATATACGCGCGCGCACGCACACCAATCTACACACACACGCACGCGCGCACACACACGCACGCGCGCACACACACGCACGCGCGCACACACACAGCAAGATATACATGCAAGGTCACCCTGGGTTAACGTCACACACGGCAATTTGTTATGCACTAAGTATCACCTATTATTGTAAAAAATATCTAAAACATTATAGAAAAACTATTATATCGTTAGATAATATTACTAGTAAAATCGACTGAAATTGATCACATTTGCACATCTGCACTTTGCGATTTTCGAGAAACGCAAAATCAAGCCGCAAAACCGAGTTACGTGCAAATATTATACTAGCAATATAAATCCGTAAGGATGACAAGACTTATAGCCAGCCGAGATTTTGAACGCCTTCGAAAAAATGTCGGCGTTTTTAGTACGAAGGTTTACTTACTCTGTAAAGTCAACATTTAAAAACTGACAATTGTAGGACGCTTGAATGTCAGGTGCATACATTAGCTGTGATAAATTCATATGGCAATTCCTATGATGGCGTCTCAGTGGTTTAGCGGATAATGCATTGCTCCGAATACCAGCTGGAGTGAATTTCGCATTATCCCACTTATATTGCACGCTTTCACTTCAAAAACACTTATAACAGATAAAGTTATCATCTGAAAAATTGCGGTGTTGTCTTTTTGTGTGTTTATTCTTGTACCAATCTAAGGTTATTACCAAACTAATCTCCGTTTGATGCAAAAATTTTCTTAACACATTAATCTTTTAGGACAACGCCGAAGGAATGACTAATTAATTTTGTGTCTACGAATAGTATTATACAATATACATGATAAGTGTTAAATATATATTAATATGATGAGGTGAGTAGGAGTATATATGATATGTGTAGTGTAATATTTGATGTGATAAGACTGATGTGCCAAACTGTATTCAACCATTCATGTTTACCCAGCCACGAGTAGACACTTGTAACTACAATAAGCCTGTTTGCTGAAACATCAAGTACAAGCAGGAATTTGTTTAGTTGTTTTAATTTTCTCTAGCGTGAAGAGCTTCGTTCCGTGGCATTTTTCAATCGCGTGTATAAGTTATAATTAAACATTTAACGCTGCATACTAATTTTTCCCGATTTCAAAAACCTTTTAGCGTTTTCTTTTCCACTGCTATCGTCTTTCACAATATTCCCCCCGCTCTCTCTCTCTCTCTCGCTCTCTCTCTTTCTTTCTTTTGTTCTCCCTCTCTCTTTCTTTCGTTTGCTCTCTCGCTCGCTTACTTTTGCTCTCTTCTGCCCTTACGCTGTGTGTGTGTTGGGGTGGCGTGCGTGTGCCGTGTGCGTGTTTGTACGCGCGTGTGTTGTCTTTCTCACGCGTGTGGTTTTTTTGTGGTCAAACACACATCTATCCATCCAACCATCCATCCGCCCATCCACCCATCCATCCATTCATCTAAATATATATATATCGCTCTTTCTTTTCATCTTTCTCTCTCTCTCTTTTAATAATTTTGATATACTTAGCAATATATAGTTTCATTCCTAATCCATGGCTTTCCACCCATCCCTTACAGTATAGATGACGGTATAAATGGCCGCGGATATTTGCGTTCGCGACATCTAGATAACATTCGCGACATCTAGATAACATTCGCGACATCTAGATAACATTCACGACATCTAGATAACATTCGCGACATCACGTAATGGCTCTATCGGGTTTCTTAAAGACCCACTCTGCTTATTTACATCGATAACTTTTTTTGTGAAGCTGCGCGTCGAAAAAAAAGTAAAATTCCGATATGTTTTGACCGCGGCAAGGGGCCGCCAGTCTGCGACACTGACGACAAAATATTCTGACGTTTATATATCGAGAACAAACGAGGCGCACGCACGCACGCACGCATGTACGCACACACGCATGCACGCACGCACGCATGTACGCACGCACGCATGTACGCACACACGCATGCACGCACGCACGCATGTACGCACACACGCATGCACGCACGCACGCACGCATGTACGCACACACGCATGCACGCACACACGCACGCACGCACGCACGCACGCATGTACGCACACACGTTCGCACGTTCGCACGTTCGCATGAACTCACGCACGCACGCTCGCTTGCACGCTCGCTCGTCTGCACGCACGCATGCACGCACGCACACACCGGATCCGCTCTGAAATGTAAAGCTATACGCGGAACTCGTGTGCGCGCATGCACAACTCTATATCGTCTGCCGCAGACGGCGGCACGAGGTTATGCCGGACGGCGGAGTAATCCTAAGGCTATACAGAGGCGCTTAGAAAGAAATGACGCGCGGTCTCCTTAAATGCTGCGAGCTAAGGGATGGTTTTTTTCTATTTTTGTAAAATGCTGTAGCTTTGTGGCAGACGATTCTGCTACACGCATGCGCGTTTTCGCATCTTCTCTCGCAGAGTAATACCACGACACTGGGGTGGTGGGTATACCCGCGATGTGAACACACACGATAGAGCGAACCTCGGCGTTAGCTGTTGGTGTAACGGCAATGAAACGACCGCGTTATGATTGATGAAGCATTTCTCTTCCTTCACAACGTAATCCTAGTTATTTAATACGACACATATCGTGCCCGCAGACCGTTCTATCGCTGAGGAAGCGGGTAACGTGTAATAATGCTCGGAGCGAGACCCAGCGCCTGTCCGTGCTTCATCGGGTATACCTCTCCCTATATATATATATATAAATTATTTGTTTTTTAAAATTGTAAACACCTTTATTCTATAATTTGACTTTGTTTTCATCTACATGGGTGTTCGTGTGTAACATTACTTCTATATAAACGTACTTGTAGACGTTGTTGTTGAAGTTGTTGTAGCTTCCGAGAGCGATGAGGGATCCAAGGCCTAGACCATAGGAGAAGAAGATCTGCGTGGCTGCGTCTATCCATACCTATACATGCGGCATATACATATATACATATATACACATATATATATATATATGTTACATATGGCTGCGTCTATCCATACCTATACATGCGGCATATACATATATACATATATACACATATATATATATATATGTTACATATGGCTGCGTCTATCCATACCTATACATGCGGCATATACATATATACATATATACACATATATATATATATATGTTACATATGGCTGCGTCTATCCATACCTATACATGCGGCATATACATATATACATATATACATATATACATATATACATATATACAT
>NW_014577365.1:199729-202196 GCF_000485595.1 Priapulus caudatus
TCGACTAGGGACTCGTATATAAACGTCGCTTTACCGCACACAGCACATGTACACTTAGTCAAGGCGACGCAACCACACTACACACCAACACCACGCGACAACATACACACACACACACACACACACACACACACACAGCACACGCACGATCACAACGCAACCACGACACACACACACGCCGCTCGGGGACACACACAACACACACACACACACACACCACACACACACACACACACACGCACTACACACAACGCACACGACACCACCACACACACACACCACACGGACACACACACAGCACACACACGCATACACCCACGCAACAACGTACACACACACCCGCCCGCACACAAACACACACAAACGCGATACACACACACACACAGTACACACACCACACACATACACACACCGCACGCACTCAACACGCAGACATTTGCGACCCTCATTTTAACTATAGCAAACATACAAATATCCAGTGGTGGCACGCCTACGATGCTGCACTCTGCCCCCTCATAACTATGTGATTCGCTCACTCGACATTTACCCCCTACCTTGCAGGAGGTAATGTGATCCCCTCGTGTGTGCTTCGTGGTGTCGTGTGTTTCGTCGTGGTTAGCAGCAGCAGCCAAGCTGTAATACACTGTCTACATTTACACGCCTGGCGCACATTAGCACCAGCTCGACTTAGGGCGTCATCAGCAGCAGCCTCCCTATAGGGCTATCAGTCAGCAGCACCAGCAGCCAGCCAACTGTTATACACATGTAACATGCTACACGCTCGCGGAGTATGCACTCTTTTGAGGCCCTCGTTAGTTAGGTTTTGTATACGAGTATCATATACGTGCTGCAGAATTCGTTTCATTGTCCTTATTCCTCCGGTATTCGGACATTACGGTATTCCTTCTGCGCAAATGTATTCAAATTATTCTGCAGCACGTAATGACGATCACTGCAGTCATCTATCTCTGTTTGCGAGTGGTGCGCTCCCTACTCTTCGTGACAATACTTAACAATCTATCACGAACAAACGTGAAATAAAGCTTAAATGCAGTCGACTTCATTCTACATATCGACTATAGGCTACGTGCGCGCGTTCATCGCACTGCCGCAAGTATGGATAGACGCAGCCATATGTACCATATATATATAATATATAATATATATAATATATAATATATATATATATATATATAATAATATATATATCAAGAGACATATAAAAAGCATATAAAGCATATAAAAGAAGCATATAATTCTTTAAATTATGCTCTTAATATATATAAAACAATGACGATGACGACAACGACGAGGAAAACAATGACGATGACGACAACGACGGGGAAAACAATGACGATGACGACAACGACGAGGAAAACAATGACGATGACGACAACAACGAGGAAAACAATTATAACAATGACAACGACGAGGAAAGCAATGATAACAATGACGACAACGACGAGGAAAGCAATGATAACAATGACGACAACGACGAGGAAAATGGCGATGACGACGACGAAAATGACGATGAGCAAACGCACCTGCGAGTCGAGCAGTCGTGAGAGGTCGGGCATGAAGTAGAACTTGATACCGTCGATGGCTCCAGGTAAGGTCAAGCCGCGGATGAGCAGTACGATCATGCAGAAGTAGGGAAACAGCGCTGTGAAGTACACCACCTAGAGAAAACACATCGTCGGGCAAGGCATGCCGCTGTCAGTGATATCGTGAAGTTACGACTAGGACTAACATTGACTGTTTATTACTTTTACTTAATTTATATACTTAAATTAATATTAAATTATTAATAAATTATTAATAAATTTTATCAATATATACTTTATTAATATAATTATAAATTAATATTATAATTATGATAATACACATAATTATAACAATAATTAATACTCATTATTTTTAACTACTCAAGTAGACAGTAACATAAATTAGGACTGGCGTGTTTCTGACGACAGGTATGGAACGCAGGTGATCGATTCTGAGAGAAATTCAGTGAACAATTCAGCGGAAAATTACTCAGTTGATTGAAGATGCTATCCAAATTCCAGGTTGGTTAGTGTGTCGAATACTTGCATGTCACCCCTATATAGTGTGGCGGCTGTGCTCATTGTTAGTAGCTCTTCGTCAGATGCAGGAATATCGGAATTCAAGGTTTAACGTGCTGCGGGGAGGAAACTGCTCGAGCGAGGGAGTGAAACTGGATGAATTGATCCAGGTTGTAGTCACTGGAGGTGGCGTGGACACTATAATACAGGACTGTTATCGACAGCAGTAGCAGCCCTAGCAGCAGCAAGGGTAGCAGGGGCAGCAGCAGCAGCAGCGGCAGCAGCAGTAGCAGCCGGAGCAGCAGCAGCAGCAGCAGCAGCAGCAGCAGCAGTAACAGCAGCAGCAACAGCAGCAGTAGTAACAGCAGTAACAACAACAGCAGCAGCAGCAGCAGCAGTAGCAG
>NW_014577365.1:206868-220270 GCF_000485595.1 Priapulus caudatus
GGTAGAGTACATACTCGCGACTATACGTAGGTCGTATATAATACGCGTCTATATAGTAGGTCCGTAACATCTATACGTACTGATACGTTAGGTACGTACAACTATGCGTACTATACGTAGGGTCGGACATACTACGGCGTACTATAGCGTAGGTACGTACTCTAGCGCGTAGCTATAGCGTAGGTACGTACATACTAGCGTCTATACTAGGTACCGTACATAACTCGCGTACTATATACGTAGGTACGTCATTACTATGCGTTACGTATACGTAGGCAGGTACATACTACGCGTATCTGTACGTAGGTACTGTACATATACGCGTACTGTACGTAGGTACGGTACATACTACGCGGTACTGTACGTAGGTACGTACAGCCGGGGAAGCCATACGAGGCGCATGAAGCGATATGCAAAGGCGTGCATGTCGCCGCGTCTCCGGCGAAGAAATTGAAAAAGATATACAATGAGTCAAGGCGTCACCTTATCTAGCGGACACGGACGCGTGCATTTACGCTCCGCCACAATTCCTCTGACTCAGCTTTTGCTTCGCAGTCGATGTGATTCTCAACGCCGAACGTATATCACCGCTGGCAGACGAAACTGCTCCCCTGTCATGGGGAAATACACGGGGCCGTTATTAGGGAAACGTAGCACGTAGCATCCCATTACAATATCTCTAGAATTCGCGGCGCACGGAGACGGCGTGTGCGGCATGTCGGCAGCAAATAACGAGAGAATTTCGTTGGCGGCTCGTTCGCGAGTCGTCGTTGTGCGCCGCTCAATTTGAGCGTCGTTTGTGCGATATAAGTGGTCGTATGTGTCTGTTGTATTTTTCGCGCGGTGTGTGTGTGTTATGTTGCAGGCGCTTCTTTGATACGGTATTTGATCACGCTGTTTTCGGCTGGAATGTCCGCTGTTTATCCTCGAGTGTGGTCTAGAGGGTTTTATCCGTCGGAGGGTTGGGCGTGTGGAAGATATGTCCATCTTCAAGGTTGCGTTCTGTTTGTTCTCAACATCTTGCACGTCTACTCTTAGTGTACGATATTATTATATGTCATATATATGATATATAGTATAATATATATATATATATATATTATATTCACGTATTATATATTTTGCGGTCATCCTGTATCGCTAATAGTTGACAAAACGGAATGGCGACACTAACACGACGAACCACCACAACAAAGAAACAACATAAGCAATGACAACTAGCAGGCAGTATAAAGCAACACAACGAACGCCACAACGAAACAAGCCAAAAAGCTACCGACAATTTGTTATGGTTACTTATTCGCACCTCAACGTAATATTTTTACGGCGGTACCGCGGTAAAATATTATTTTTGCGTACGACTTGGCAATCATAGCCGCGCCCACCTTCTTATCTGTCTTATGTTCCACCATCGTCTAAATAAGCAATAAATGCAAGTCAATAAGAATAGTTAAAGAGATTATCGCGTGCCTGTAAATTATTATACTGTAGACGGTGTATCGTGTAACATTTGCAGGCCATGGTTACTAGGCGGTGTATATTTGTGTATATGTTATGATATGTATGTTGTATGTTATGTATGTATGTAGGTATGTATGTATGTATGTATGTATGTTATGTATTGTATTATGTTGTATGTGATGTAGTATTATGCCTGTATGTAATGTATGTATGTATGTATGTATGTATGTATGTATTGTATTGTAGTTGTATGTATGTTACTGTATGTAGTGTATCGTAATGGTATGTATGGTATGTATGTATGTATGTATGTACTGTAATGTAATGTAGTTGTATGTAGTATGGTATGTTATGTATGTATGTATGTATGTTATGTTGCTATGTTGTTAGTATGTATGTATGTAATGTAGTGTTATGTTGTATTGTATTTGTGTATGTATGTATGTATGTTGATGTATGTATGTATTGTAGTGTTGTATGTTATGTATGTATTGTATGTATGTATTATGTATGTATGTTGTATGTATGTTATGTATGTATGTATGTATTGTATGTATGTATGTATGTATGTATGTATTTAGTATGTGTAGTGTATGTATGTATGTTATGTATGTATTGTTTATGTATGTATGTATGTATGTAGTATGTGATGTATGGTAGGTGTATGCTATGTAGTTGTTAGTTGTATGTATGTATGTATGTATGGTATTGTATGTATGTATGTATGTCTGTATGTCGATGTATGTAGGTGTATGTATGTATGTAACTGTAATGTATGTATGTATGTATGTAGTGTATGTTATTGTATGTATGTATGTTGTGTCATTATGTATGCTATGTTATTGTATGTATGTATGTTATGGTATGTATTGTATGATATGTATGTCTGTATGTATGTATGTAGGTATGTATGTATGTATGTCTACAGTACGTACGTATCGTACTGTAGTACCGTCCGGTAACTATGTATCGTATGTATGTATTGTGAGTGATGTATTGTAGGACGGGTAAGTGTGTTATGTGTGTATTGAGTGTTCTCCTACGCAGTGTCGGGCTATGCGGGCTGTTGAGTGGCGTTTTGGTTGGATATCATCTATTCATTATTATTCCTCGCTGGGGCCTCTACTACCTAGTGAGTTCCTTTAGGGAAAACACTACCTGGAGGGCAGTCGTGCGACAACCCGTGGAACTCTAAGTAGGTTGTCTCTCCGCGATTTCTGCCAATTTTCATCCACATGCGTATTAGCTGCAATATGCGAGGATACATTCCAGCAATATGATGAGCATTATTTCAATACATGCGCCCAAGGGAGGTAATGGTCGTTGGAGTTAGCAAAGCTTCGTCAGATGCCAATATGCTGGCATTATTAGTGATAGTATGGGCATACGTGTGTTGGCTGAATCGACAGTATTTTTAAGTAGCGCAGATGTGATTATATTGACAGTCATGTCGTATGTTTTTTTTTATCAATCGCGTAATATATGCAGTTCATAGATAATGTAAACGACGCGAACGTTAATGCGTGAAATGCCGCCCTCGAATTGTGCACTAGTTTGGGTCAGCTTAGACTATTTTACTAGCTGGGTTTTTCACGCAACAAATTGCGCTGCAACGACAACTTCTGTAGCTAAGGCAACGTTTTTAAGAATCGCATCTATCGCAACTGTAGATTGTATGAAAGCAGTCCGTCAAGTCTACCTCACGCGGCAAGTGGATTTATTTACGCACGGACGCCGTGAATGATAACCCGCAGCATATACAGTAATATCTCAGCAAAATAACCGTGTTTTTTTAAAATCAATCTAACAAATCGTCAAATAACCCTGGTTTTTAAAATCAATTTAACAAAACGGAAATATAACCGTAGTTGTTGTAAAAAAAATCATTAATCAAAACGGATATAACCGTGGTTTTTTTTAAATCAATTTAACAAAATGGAAATATAACCGTGTTTTTTTAAAATCAATCTAACAAATCGTCAATATAACCGTGGTTTTTTTTAAATCAATCTAACAAATCGTCAATATAACCGTGTTTTTTTTAATCAATTTACAATGGAAATATAACGCGGTTTTTTTTTTAAATACAATCTAACACTAACGGATATATAACCGTGTGTTTTTTAAAAGTCAATCTAACAGACATCGAAATGTATAAGTCTTTTTGTTAAATCAAATTTAGCAAAAGTGAAATATACGCGTTTTTTGTTAATCAGACTGAACAAATCGGGTCAATATAGACGTGGTTTTGTTTATAGACTACGAAATCGTGCAATATACCGTGTTTTTAAAATCAGCAGCTAACAATCGTCATTATATGACCGCGATGGTTCTTTGTGACCTGCCGCGCAGGTTCTGATCATGCGAGTACGAGGCGATAGACGCGAGACACACGCCGCGGGTGGAGGGTGCAAAACGTGTACGATTGACGTCGGAGGCGGTAATCATGACGTGTGTGGATCGACGACTATCATCCACGGGACGGAAGTACGTAGTCCGTCCCGTGACGCGAGTTACTGGGAGTAGGTATATACGGCAGTAACGAATGCCGATCGGCAGTTACAGCTATAATGACGCATGGTTCGAATTAAAATATATACTGTTTAAACTCAGATTCGTCTGTCGGTCGGTGTCGCGGTCGGTCGGTCGGTCCGGTCGGTCGGTCGGTCGTCGTCGGGTCGTCGGTCGTCGTCGGTCGTTCGGTCGATCGGCGTCGGTCGGCTCGGTCGGTCGGTCGGGTCGGTCGGTCGGTCGGTCGGTCGTCGGTCGTCGCGTCGTCGGTCGGTCGTCGGTCGGTCGGTGCGTCGTTCGGATCGGTCGTCCGGTCGTCGTCGTCGGTCCGTCGGTCGGTCGGTCGTCGGCTCGTCGGTCGGTCGTCGGTCGTCGGTCGCGTCGGTCGGTCGGTCGGGTCGTGCGTCGCTCTCTCTCTCTCTCTCTCTCTCTCTCTCTCTCTCTCTCACTTTCTCTCTCTCTCTAGTCGGCAGAGAGATGGAGAGAGATTTCCGGTTTACTGCGATTTGAATATCGGTCGGGAGGTTATGATTTCTCCATTTTACAAGCGATTTAATATCTCGCTTATCAGATGGCAATAAATTCGAGAGCAAGGCAGCCGAATGCTGATGCGATATTCGATATTGCGGGGCGTGCATTCACAAAACGATTTCGGAAATTGGCCGTCGCTCTAACCATTAAAACGACGCGCATAAATCGAATTTCATAATCGCCCCTGACTATAGCAATAACTACGTGTCGAGATTTTTTTGCGTTTCGAGCGCGTTAAATATCGTGTCGAGATTTTCTTCATTGTTCGGTTTCAAAGTTGACATGTGTTAGAATGCGGGTATACCAGCCGCTCATTTGCGATAGAGGTCCTCTATATATAGACTCTCGCACAATCGCGATTTCGGCTCTGTCGTGTTTGAGCGGGTTAACGTCAACTCACACAGAAGAATAACTCCTGTTTTCGCGCGAAATTTGATTGCAAAATGCCATTAGGCGCTTTCGAACCGATGATATTCTAAAACCATCGCCTATTAAGCTAGACTGGATGCGAGTCGTTTACACGTGTGCTGCCTAAATCGCTCGCTACAGAAAGAGGCGGTCTCGTGGTGTCAGTCTCACGGTGAAGCATGCTGATGTGCATTTATGAAGGTCATTATTAATGCATTGTAAGATGGCTCGCATCAAAAACTGCATGGAAGTATATTTGCTTAGAAATGTGACCATCTATGGGACTCTTTTAGGGGGACGATAATGGAGAAATAAGTGGTTAGTTCGGTGAGCGTAATGTTTTGTTGCAACACAACTTAATAATTAACCGCCTAAACTGTTGTCATCGACGCTTTTTAGTCGTAGAAGTGGCCTTTTAATTTAATAGTTATGTTATGAATAAAAAATGTGGGCGCGTTTGTGTACGTGTGCGTGTAAGTGTGCGTTGGTGATGTGTGATTGTAGTAGTGGTGGTGGTGGTGGTGGTGGTGGCGGCGGCGGCGGCGGTGGTCGTCGTCGTCGTCGTCGTCGTGGTGGTCGTGGTGGTCGTGGTGTTGGTGGTGGCGGCGGCGGCGGTGGTAGTGGTGGTGTTGTTGCAGTTGTTGTAGTTGTTGTTGTTGTTGTTGTTGTTGTTGTTGTTGTTGTGTGTTTGTTGTGTTTGTTGCTTGTTGTGTGTTTTAGTTGTTTTTGTTGTGTGTTTAGTTTTGTTGTTGTTGTGTGTTGTTGTTGTTGTTGTTGTTTTGTTTGTTGGTGTGTTGTTGATTGTTGTTGTTGTTGTTTGTGATGGTGGTGGTGGTCTGGGCGTTGTCCAACGAACCGTCAAGAGAATAACTGTGCTTACAGTATCCTGTCAACGTCCAATTCAGATGCACCTTCGTTGTATGTATTTCCTCTAATGGACGGAATCATACTGCAAACTGTTTCGTACTAACTGAACATTTTGTTACTGCTTTATTCAGTTGGAGCGTTTGCAAGTGATAATGGCATCGCACACTCGACGCGCCATTGATTTATCAATACTCGCGCGATCGCTAGTCTCGCGATTTATCATGCTATATTTATCATTGCTATATTTCTTATGTTATCTTTCGGACGTACGTTATAAATGTTAACCGATTACGATCCTTGCTCATGGAAATTGCGCCGGGCGGCTCCCCGCAATGCCAGGCGCTCCTCTCATCGGAACTACGATACGCTATAGCTGTCATAAGAGGGGTTGTGCTGGCTTTGTCGTGGCGGTGGCGGAGTCAACTAAAAGGAGCTACTGCTTAAGTCGGCGACGCATGTGTCCGAGGGACGGCAGGGCGGAGGGACGACAATAGTCGTCTGTGTCGGTGTTCTATTGGTTGATTATTATATTTGCGTGATTATTGTAGATTTATGATCGGCGGCAATCGGACGCACGCACACGGCGACGGCACGTACCAGAATGCAAGATACTCCACAGCTCGCAGAAACGGACTGCACGCATCACTCGGAGTTCACGCACGCACGCACGACACGCACCACGCCAGCGAAGGCACGCAGCGTACCACGTACGCAAGCATCCTCACACAACACGCAGAAACACGGAGCACGCACGCAGCACGCAAACCAAATCACTACCCACCCACGTCCACACACAGCACACACCACACCACATGTAATGCACCGGCCCGCATCTACTCATTCTACCTATTCATGATCACTATTTTATTTGCCTAGACTTCCACTCTTCTACACGAAGTTTTAATCGAGCCGTAATTACTACGCTGGTCGACTTTGTACTCCTTCTCAGATGCAGAAGTAAGCTCATCACCCGAGGAAATAGACATAGTCGCTGTCCCAGCGTAGCGCATCACAGCTCTCCCAGTCCGCTTGATATTGTAAAGGAACTTGACGTCTGCATAAAACGCAACGAGGCATGGTCGCAAGCGAATTTAGACAATAATGTTAACATGGTAGCCGACTTGACCGACCGACCGCCTGACTGACCGCAACGCGACCGACACCGACGGACCGGACGACGCGATCCGACCCGACCCGACCGGACCGACCGAAGACCTGACCGAGACCGACCGACGACGCTGACCGACCGACGGACGACTCGCGGATCCGACCGACGACCGCCGACCGCCGACCTGCCGACCGACCGAGAGACGACGACACGACCGACGACCGATCTCGACCGACCGACGACGACGATCGACCGATCCTGACCGACGAACCGATCGACGACGCGACCGACCGATCGATTCCGACGACCGACAGACGCCGACCGACGATCGACCGACCGAACGCCACGACCGATCCAGCGACCGAACGACCATGACGCGACGCGACCGACCGACGCGACGAGGCGACCGACCGACGACCGACTCGACCGACCGAACGACGACCGATCCGAGGAACCGACCGATCCGACCGACGCGACGACCGACCGCCGCGACTTGTGAGCCCGACCGAGACCGACCGATCCGACGACGACCGCCGACCGTACCGAACCGACCGCCGATACGCGACTTGAGTTTAACAGTATATGATTTTTAATTCTACATTTGCGTCATTATAGCTGGTAATTGCTGATACGGCTTGCGTTATCCTGCGTATATACGTATTGCAGTATCGCGCAGGGCGACACGTATTCGTCGGCGTGGATGAGTCTGCGGTCCACGATCACGGTCCATGTTAGCGCTCCGACGCGTCGTCGACGTTGAAGCCTCCCCGCGTGAGTTGGTTCGCTGTCATCGCCTGAGTACTCCGAGTGCAGAAGTGCGCGGCGGTCAGCAGAAAACAGGCGGTATAATGGACGATATTTGGTTAGTGCGATTTAAAAAAACCACGGTTTATTGTGAATGTGATTATGTTAGGTGCTGATTTAAAAAACTACGGTGTATAATTGACGATTTGGTTTAGTCTGATGTTAAAAAATACACCTCGGTATTTCTATTGTGTTAGAATTGATTATAAAAAAGAGACGGTTTATCGTTTCCGTTTTTGTTATGATGATTTTAAAAAACCATCGGTTATTATTTCGTTTTTGTTCAGATTGATTGTAAAAGAAAAAAGACCGGTCTATATTTCCATTTTGTGTGATAATTGATTAAACAAACACGGTTACTGATGAGAAGATTTGTTAGATGATGTATTTCAAAAAAAACCCGAAGGTTGGAGTAGTTGACGATTTGTTAGATTGATTTTAAAAACACGGTTATATTTCCATTTTGTTCATTTGATTTTAAAAAAACACGGTTATATTTCCGTTTTGTTAAATTGATTTTTTTTTAAACTACGGTTATATTGCCGTTTTGTTAGATTGATTTTAATAAACCCAGGGTTATTTGACGATTGTAGATTGATTTAAAAAAAAACGGTTATTTTGCTGAGATATTACTGTATATGCTGGGTATCATTCACGCGTCCGGTGCGTAATAAATGCACTTGGCGCGTGAGGTGACTGACGGATGGTTTCAACCAATTACGGTTGCGATAGAGCGTTCTTAAAACGTTGCTTAGTAACGAAGTGTCGTGCAGGCGCAATTTTTGGTGTAAACCCAGTATAAAATAGTCTAGCTTGACCAAACTAGTCACAATTTCGAGGGGCGTGGGCATTTCACCGCATTACGTTCGGTCGTTCAATTATCGTATGAAGTGCAATATTACGCGAGTCGTAAGAAAAAACATGACGACATGACGGTAATATAGTCAATCTGCGCGTACTACAAATACTGTCGATTCAGCCAACACACGTATGCCCATACTATCACTAATAATGCCAGCATAGTTGGCTCTGACGAAAGCTTTGCTAACATTCCAGACGACTCATGTCCTCCCTTGGGGTCGCATGTATTTGAAATAATGCTACATTTGCTGGATGTATCCGTTCGCATATTGCAGCTAATATGCATGTGGTGAAAATTGGCAGAAATCGCGGAGAGAACCTACTTAGAGTTCCACGGGTTGTCGCACGTGCTCCACGGTAGTGTTTTCCTAAAGGAACTCACTAGCTTAAGTAAGCGCCAGGCGAGAAAAAGTAATAGATGTTCAACCAAAACGCCATCACAGCCGCCGCATAGCCGACACCTGCGTAGTAGAAACACTTACATACAAATACACACTTACCGTCCTACGCGTACCATACTATAAATACCTACATACATTACATACGTACGGTAACCGGGCGTACATACGACGGTACGTACGTAACGTAGCATAATACATACATACCGTACAATACATACATACATACATACAGTACATACGATACATAATACATTACATGAATACATACATAGAAAAATAAATCAACATACATACATACATACATACGATTAATACTATACTAATACATAACATAATAACATACATTACATACATACATAATTACATACTACATACATATCATACATACGATAATACATACATACTCTACATGTACATACATACATAGCATAGCATAGCTAGACCATACATACAGTACGTACAGTACATACATACATACATACATTTATTATTACGATGACATGTACTACATTTTATCTATCATACGATACATACATACATACATACATCCATACATAATAATACATACTACATACATACAACATAATCATACATACATACATACATATAAATCAAACAAATCAACACTACATCCTACATACAACTATACATACTACTACATACATACATACAGTAAATACATACATACATACTACATACATACCTAATACATACATTACAGTACATATCATACATGACAGTATCTACATACATACATACCTACATACATACATACATACATTACATACCTACATACTAGCATACAGTCGATACATACATTACATACATACATACATACATAACATACATACATTACATACATAATACATACATACATCATACATATCATACATCATACATAATCATACATACATCATACATTACCTACATACATACATTACTGACATCTACTACTATACATACATACATACATACATACATACATACATACATACATACATACATATACACATATACACGCGCATGTAACCATGGTGCATGTTACACGATAACACCGTTACAGTATAATAATTTACAGGCACGCGAATAATCTTTTAATATTCTTATTGACGTTGATTTATTGTTATTTAAACGATGGTGGAACATAGCGATGAAGGTGGGCGGCTATGATTGCCAATCGTACGCAAAAATAATATTTTTACCGCGGTACCGCGGTAAAAATTATTACGTTTGAGTGCGATAGCTAACCATAAACAACTATTGTCGGTAGCTTTTTGTTGTTGTTTTCGTTGTTGTCGTCGTTGTTGTTGTTGATACTGCTGCTGTTGTTGTTATTGCTTATGTTGTTTTTTGTTGTGGTGGTTGTCGTGGTTGTTGTCGCCATTTGGGTTTTGTCAATATTACGGATACAGGTGACGGCAAAAAATATATAATACGTGATATATATATATGACATATATAATTATCGCTACACTAAGAGTAGTACGTGCAAGATGTTGAGAACAAACAGAACGCACCTTTGAAGATGGGACATATCTTCCACACGCCCAACCCTCCGACGGATAGAAACTGCCCTAGACCACACTCGAGGAAAAACAGCGGAATTCCAGCGAAAAACAGCGTGATCAAATACGGTATCAAGAAAGCGCCTGCAACATACACACACACACACGCGAAAATATAACAGCACATATACGAAACTTTAATATCGCACAAACGACGCAATTTGGAGCGCGCGCAAGCGACCTCGCGAACGAGCCGCCAACGAATTCTCTCGTTATTTGCTGCCGACATGCCGCACACGGCCCGTCTTCGTGCGCACGCGAATTCTAGAGATATTTGTAAGGCGTGCTACGTGCTCGTTTTCCCTAATAACGGCCCCGTAGTATTTCCGCCATGACGGGGAGCGTTTCGTCTGCCGCGGTGATATACGTTCGGCGTGAGAATCACATCGGATGCGAAGCAGAAAGCTGAGTCAGAGGATTGTGGCGGGAGCGTAAATGCACGGTCCGGTCCGCTAGATAAGGTGGACGGCTTGACTCATTTATATCTTTTTCAATTTCTCGCCGGAGACGCGGCGACATGGCACGCGCTTTGCATTCGCTTCATCCGCTCGTGATGGCTTGCCCGGCTGTACGTACCTACGTACAGTACGCGTAGTATGTACGTACCTACGTACAGTACGCGTAGTATGTGCGGACCTACGTACAGTACGCGTAGTATGTACGTACCTACGTACAGTACGCGTAGTATGTACCTACCTACGTATAGTACGCATAGTATGTACGTACCTACGTATATAGTACGCGTAGTATGTACGTACCTACGTATAGTACGCGTAGTATGTACGTACCTACGTATAGTACGCGTAGTATGTACGTACCTACGTATAGTACGCGTAGTATGTGCGTACCTACGCATAGTACGCGTAGTATGTACGTACCTACGCATAGTACGCGCAGTATGTACGTACCTACGTATAGTATGCGTAGTATGTGCGTACCTACGTATAGTACGCGTAGAATGTACGTACCTACGTATAGTACGCGTAGTATGTGCGTACCTACGCATAGTACGCGTAGTATGTACATACCTACGTACAGTACGCATAGTATGTACGTACCTACTTATAGTATGCGTGGTATGTACGTACCTACGTATAGTACGCGTAGTATGTACGTACCTACGTATAGTACGCGTAGTATGTACGTACCTACGCATAGTATGTACGTACCTACGTATAGTACGCATAGTATGTACGTACCAACGTATAGTACGCATAGTATGTACGTACCTACGTATAGTACGCGTAGTATGTACGTACCTACGTATAGTACGCGTAGTATGTACGTACCAACGTATAGTACGCATAGTATGTACGTACCTACGTATAGTACGCGTAGTATGTGCGTACCTACGTATAGTACGCGTAGTATGTGCGTACGCGCGGAGGGGGAAAGAGGAAATCCTGCGTGTACGCGCCTACTCGCGTTGTGGTCAGGCACGTTTTGAAATGTCCCTCGCCGGCGTTGCATACCACCCACGGCAGCGTTAGTAGCATAGCTTACCGCCATATGACGTCTATACCCGTCATACACAAGATAAACAAAGAAAAACGCAGCCAAGACAAAGAAAAAGAACGCTAAATAACGCAAGGAAATATGACAAAATAAGAACGTCGCCAAACACCAGTGAGTAGTAAGAGAGAGCCGGCACGTGCAGGGTAATGCATCCGTACGTTAACGGCGAGAGAGGCGCAGCACGCGCATGCAGGGGAGGACATCGAGGGTCGGCGAGTGCGCATGCGCGAGGCAGCCCCGGATAAACTCAGCGACGCGGGTCTGCGGGTAATCTCCATGAGCAGTGTGTATATACAAGTGCGCCGAATCTAATTACGCGCTCTAATGATCACACGAAACCGTTATCTTGCACCGCTACTCTGCCCGATCAAAAGAGCGTTCGAATTTTACGCGCGCGACCGGTCGGCCACCTCAATTTATATTTTAATGCTTTTATCTATCAAGATATTTCTCGAGAAATCCGATAGGCGCTTGCGAACGTCCGCGCATACGTAAGAAGGGGTAGCGCAGCGGCGGCGGCGGCAGCCGGGCGGACGAGACTGTCATCGCTTGCGACATTTGACCCCATTATAACGAGACACGCGGGCTTTGTCGTGAGGACACACGTTCTACCGTGAACCAACGCAGCTTCGTGGATACGCGCGGGCATCTGCCTATAAACTCCGACCTCCGTCGTTATACTTTGCTTGCTAATATCGAACGCTGTGCGCCTGTTACCGCGCTGTGCGTTGTAAGAGCAGGTGGGAGAACGAGAGAGACTGACTGCATGATTTCACGATGCGATTAAGGCATCTGCGTGGTTTTCCGCGCGCTTCGTTCGTGATGGAATAAAAAGAGAGGGGAGGCCAGGAGTGTCGGTGGTGTATTTGTGAAGAGGGGAAGTGTAGGAAAAGTGCATTCGGGTCATGGAATAGAGGGGGAAGGAGAGCCGGTGTAGTGGGTGAGGTGTTTGAGAAAAGACAGATGCCTTTGTAACAAATACGGGTGTATGCACGCCCGTATTTGTTACAAAGCCATCTGTCTTTTCTCTGCATGAAAATGAGAAAGTGAAAACCACACACTATTGTTGGTAGTTGGGGATATCGCAGAAGTCTGATGTAGGAGGTATGAAAGCAAGGTTATCATATCATAACTCCACAAAAAGGAAAAGGGCAAGGCGGTTGGCATTTTTGGCTTGGTCACACACACACACACACACACACACACACACACACACACACACACACACACACACACACACACACACACACACACACACACACACACACACACACACACACACACACACACACACACACACACACACACACACACACACACGACGACGACACGACACGACGACGACGACACACACACACACACACACACAC
>NW_014577365.1:221675-224175 GCF_000485595.1 Priapulus caudatus
ACACACACACACACACACACACACACACACACACACACACACACACACACACGCGCGCGCGCGCGCACGCACACAAGGGAGAGGGAGAGCCGTGAAGAAGACCGAGAGAAGATAAGTGTCAGATAACAAAATCGAGTGAAAAAATAGTTAACAAAGAATGCTTAGCCCTGCATATGTTAATGAGGTTGAATGCGCGATAAGAACGATCGTCTGCGAGAAAACCCGCCGTTCTTATACCGTAATGAACCGCCGTCGCGTGCCGAGCATCCCGCGATAACGTCCCAGACAATAATACCCACGTCAACGATCTGACATCCGCGCATATACTGCCCGCAAGTACAACGTGCGAAATACAGCACCTGCCGAGATCGGTGCCGACGCGAGAGAGAGAGAGAGAGAGAGATGGCGAGTAAGAAAGATTAATGGCCTTCGTTTAACGAAAAAAAAAAGAATGCCGCGAAGATGCGAAAAAAGATTCGGATGTATTCTATCACTAAATATACACAACATCAATTTGGAATATCGGGTGAAATCGTGCCGGAGCCGCTCCCACCTTCTCTCCGGTGCTGCATGGCGTGCGCGGACATTGCCGCGTCTCGGCACGTCCTGTAAGATTACAGACTAGCAAGGCCGAGCAATGATCGATGGAGAATGAGAGACGAACAATATCCTCGCGCCGAGTTTACGCGCAAAAATGCATAATATCGAGCCGGCGTGCAAGAAAATGCTAATCCCGGTCGACAGAAGACTTGCCGTTGATTGTTACCCTCTGGGCAGAATTTGCAGGTCTGACGGCCCGTCCGTCGCTAGAAGCCGACTTCGATCTATGGCGGCATATCGCGCCGCAGGCGCCGTTAGGCCCTGAGAAGCTCATCGCCTTGTGTAGCAATTACCATTAAAACGGCAAGAGGTGATGCAACGACCTGTTTCTATGGTGCTGTCTATTTAACCGCGGGGGGCCTGTTGTCAGGAACAAAATTTGTCTTAACATTAGTCTTAACATTAACAATTTCTCCTAGACCGTCGACATCACTTTGTTTCGTATTGTTATGGGGAAATCTGCTACGATTTTTTATTCTCGTAACTTCGTAGCGTTTCCGTCAACGGTCTAAAAGAAAAATTTCATGTTAAGTCTAATGTTAAGACTAATTTTGTTTCTGACAACGGGCCCGCGGGTGTATGACGGGTTGGGGTGAACACACCTCACAAACGCGTAGTATGTACGTACCTACGCATAGTACGCGTAGTATGTACGTACCAACGTATAGTACGCATAGTATATACGTACCAATGTATAGTACGCATAGTATGTACGTACCTACGTATAGTACGCGTAGTATGTACGTACCTACGCATAGTACGCATAGTACGCATAGTACGCATAGTATGTACGCACCTACGTATAGTACGCATAGTATGTACGTACCTACGCATAGTACGCGTAGTATGTGCGCACCTACGTATAGTACGCGAAGTATGTACGTACCTACGTATAGTACGCGTAGTATGTACGTACCTATGCATAGTACGCGTAGTATGTGCGTACCTACGTATAGTACGCATAGTATATATGTGCGTACGCGCGGAGGGGGAAAGAGGAAATGCTGCGTGTACGCGTCTACTCGCGTTGTGGTCAGGCACGTTTTGAAATGTCCCTCGCCGGCGTTGCATACCACCCACGGTAGCGTTAGTAGCATAGCTTACCGCCATATGACGTCTATACCCGTCATACACAAGAGAAACAAAGAAAAACGCAGCCAAGAAAAAGAAAAAGAACGCTAAATAACGCAAGGAAATATAACAAAATAAGAACGTCGCCAAACACCAGTGAGTAGGCGGAGAGCCGGCACGTGCAGGGTAATGCATCCGTACGTTAACGGCGAGAGAGGCGCAGCACGCGCATGCAGGGGAGGACATCGAGGGTCGGCGAGTGCGCATGCGCGAGGCAGCTCCGGATAAACTCAGCGACGCGGGTCTGCGGGTAATCTCCATGAGCAGTGTGTATATACAAGTGCGCCGAATCTAATTACGCGCTCTAATGATCACACGAAACCGTTATCTTGCACCGCTACTCTGCCCGATCAAAAGAGCGTTCGAATTTTACGCGCGCGACCGGTCGGCCACCTCAATTTATATTTTAATGCTTTTATCTATCAAGATATTTCTCGAGAAATCCGATAGGCGCTTGCGAACGTCCGCGCATACGTAAGAAGGGGTAGCGCAGCGGCAGCGGCGGCATCAGCGCGGACGAGACTGTTTTGTCATCGCTTGCGACATTTGACCCCATTATAACGAGACACGCGGGCTTTGTCGTGAAGACATACGTTCTACCGTGAACCAACGCAGCTCCGTGGATATGCGCGGGCATCTGCCTATAAACTCCGACCTCCGTCGTTATACTTTGCTTGCTAATATCGAACGCTGTGCGCCTGTTACCGCGCTGTGCGTTGTATGAGCAGGTGGGAGAACGAGAGAGACTGACTGCATGATTTCACGATGC
>NW_014577365.1:226639-239641 GCF_000485595.1 Priapulus caudatus
ACTCTTCTCTATATTTTGTAATGAGACCTAGGAGTGGTCGCTTGAGTAGCCATCACGACTTAAACCAAAACCTCTTTCATTATTAATATTTTTTTTTATTTACGCTACCGCGACCGCACCACCACGGTGAGCGTGTACGGAACCACGTCAGCATTCTACTGTTAAATTCCCGATACGCACTTACGAACAGCAAGTTTGGAACTAATTCTTGCCTACCCTGGAGCCTTACTGGCAGCGTTAGAAGCGACCGATTTACCGCCGCGCACACGCACGGCGCCGGCACACGCGGCTAAATATAGTGATTTATTATTAAATACATATAATATATCTTACACATCTTTACATATTCTCATCATCATATTACACTATATTAAGATGTCTTATCTATCTTTCTTGTATAGCTTTTTTTAATCGCTATGTATAAACTCGTCCGCGGTGGCGTGCGTATCGTGCGTTGCGTGCGGGCTTGCGTGGTGGCATGCGTGCGGGCATGCCTGCGGGCGTGTCACGGTGGCGGGCGGCGCGTTCTACTGACACTCACTATCCTCTTGTCCCTCTCGCTCTAACCCCCTCCCGCCACTGCTCCTCACACACATCGTCGGAGTACTCGAGTGTCTTTATCGCTTGCCACTTTGGCGGCTGGCCGCCTTCCGCGGCGTGCGGGGGTGGGGGGTGCCTGGCGTGCGTTGGTGCGCGCGTGTCGTGTGCGTTGAGTGTGTGTGTGTGCGTTGCGCGCTGTGTCTCGTGCTGTCGTGGGCGGCGCGTCGTGTGCGTGAGTGCGTGTGTGCGTCGTGCGTGCGTGTCAACGTGCGTGTGTGCGGCGCGGCTTACCGCCTCCGTGCGTTGGTAGACAAGTAGGGTAGCGCCACACGTTGCAGTCGATCGCTAGAGACGCACTACATGATGAGTCCAACTTGCGTCCAGCTGTCGCGCTGTGGTCACATCGACGGACAGGTCTTCTAGTCGCGACGTTCTCGCGTCGGACTGGTGACGCGTGCCGTTTGAACGGCGCCTTGTCGTGCGTCGGTCGGACCTTCCGACGTCGTTGCGACGACATCATTTGGCTGCGTTGACACGCGTGCGCTTGCGCAGACGATCGAGACGTGTTTGTTTCTCAGTAGGCCGACGCCGGGCGGGTCTAGCTGTGCGCGACAGATTCGTGCTAACGGCAGCGCGTGCGCCGCCTGCCGACTGTGGCGATGAATCACTGAGGACGATGACGATAATCGACTGAGACGTGATCACGATGACGGATGACGATGACGAGGATCACGATGACGATGACGCAGACGATGATCAACAATGCCGATGAGATGATCACGATGACGATGGCGCTTGATCAGCGAGAATGGCGAATGGCGCGCGTCAGCTGGAATATTACGGATAGACAGTAGACTACGCACAGCGATCTCTGCGTTAATGAGTGTCTTATCTCGCTCCACAGTAGAGTAATGATGACACTTGACAGTCGGTAAACTATACTCTTCTCACCTTCTCTCCTCTCTCTCTGCTCTCTCTTCTCTCTCTCTGCTCCGTCTCTCTCTCTCTCTCTTCTCTCTCTTCTCTCTCTGCTCTCGTCTCTCTCTCTGCTCTTCCCTCTTTCTCCTCTCTCTCTCTCTCTCTCTCTCTCCGTCTCTCTCTTTTTCATCTCGTTCTCTCTCTCTCTCTCTCTCTCTCTCTCTCTCGCGTCTCTCCGTGCTCTCTCGCCTTCTCTCTCTCTCTCTCTCTCCTCTCGTCTTCCTCTCTGCCTCTCTTTCGCTCTCCTCCTCGCTTGTTCTCACTCTCCTACACTACTCCTACCTCGCTCTCTCTATCTCTTATCTCTCTCGCTCTATCTTACTCTCTCTCTCTCTCTCTATATATATATTATTATAGATATCTCGCCTCAGCTCTCTCTCTCCGATCTCTCTCTCTCTCTCTCTCTCTCTCTTCTGCCTCTCTCTACTCTCGTCTCTTCTGCTATTCTATCTCTCGCTCTCTTATCTCTCTCTCCGCTCCTCTTCTCTGGTGCGAGCGCGAATGACGCTGCTGCTGCTGCGCGCTTTGAACCTGAGCGCTCTGCTGCGGCTGCCGTCACCACTACGCAGCGCAAGGTCTCCGAGGTGCGTCGAGAGCTATATGAAGAGATGCCGTATAGCGCTGAGGCGGCGATTACTGCGCGGCGTGAAGCAGGAGAGAGAGGGAGTTAGGGAGAAGAGCTGAAGCGAGCGAAGAGGAAAAAGTGTGCGCAGTTAAGCCGGCTCACACACGGCGCGCTGCGCACGAGCGATGAAAGCATATACACACACGTTTAACACACGGGCGCGCACCACACACACCACACGCACGCAAGCACGCACGCACGCACCACACACGCAGCCGCACACACACGCCGCCCGCTACGCACGCACGCACACCAGCACACGCGCACGCATGCACGGCACGCAGCACCACACCACACAGCACACAACACACATACACAACACCACACACACACACACACCCACACACACACACACATACACCGCCGCGCGGCGCGTAGCCGAACACACACGCGCACATACCCAGCACGAAACACACTACAACACAACAACGCACACACACACACACCACACCACACACCCACCATACACAAACAATCACCACCACACACGACCACCACACACACACACACACACACACACACGCTGCGCGCGCGCGCACGCGTCACACATACAACACCACACACACACACACACCGCGCTGGCGCGCGCCGCGCACACGCACACGAGGGAGGGAGAGCTTGAAGAGACCGAGAGAAGATCAGTGTCATATATACAAAATCGAGTGAAAAATAGTTACAAGAATGCTTAGCCCTGCATATGTTATGAGTTGAATGCGCGATAAGAACGATGTCTGCGAGAAAACGCCGTTTATACCGTATGAACTCGCCGTCCGTGCGACGCATCCGGATAACGCCCAGCAAATACCCACGTCAACGATTGACATCCGCCGATGCATATACTCGCCCGCAGCTACAACGGCGAATAACAGCCCTCCGACGATCGTGCCGACGCCGAGGAGAGAGATGGCGAGTAAGAAAGATTAATGCCTTCCGTTACGAAAAAAAAAGAGATTGCGCGAAGATGCGAAAAGATCGGATGTATTCTATCACTATATTACACAACATCAATTGGAATACGTGAAATCGTGCCGGGGCGCTCCCCTTCTCTCGGTGTTGGCGGCGCGCCGACATTTCGCCGCGTCTCGGCACGTCCTGTAAGATACAAGACTAGCAAGCGCCGAGCAATGATCGATGCGAGAATGAGAGACGACAATATCGCGCGCGAGTTCACGCGCCAAAAATGCATAATATCGCAGCGCGCGTGCAAGAAAATGCTAATCCGGTCGGACAGAAATCTGCACGTCGATGTTACCCTCTGGGCAGAATTTGCGGTCTGACGCCCGTCCGTCGCTAGAAGCCGACTTCGATCTATGGCGGCATACGCGCCTCAGGCGCGTTAGGCCCTGAGAAGCTCATCGCCTTTGCTGTCGCATATACCATTAAAAGGCAAGAGTGATGCAAGCGCTTCGCCGTGTGCAACGACTGTTTCTATTTGGTGCTGTCTATTAACCGGCGGGGGCTCGTTGTCAGAGAACAAATTTGTCTTAACATTAGTTAGCATTACCATTTGCTCCTAGACGTCGACATCACTGTTTCGTATTGCTTATGAGAATCTGCTAGATGTTTTTATCTCGAAGCTTCGTAGGCGTTTCCGTCAACGTCTAAGAGAAAAGTTAATGTTAGGCTATTTAACTTTTGTTTCTTTTGGTTTGACAACGTGCCGCGGGTGTATGACGCGTTGGGGTGAGAAACCTGGCAGGAGGAGGAATTGGGAGAGCGGACGAGAGAAGTGGAGCGGCTGGCAGCTTTACCCAATATTCCAATTGAGGTTGTGTATTAGTATAAAAAGTGTTAGTATACAATACATTCGAATCTTTTTTCGCGTCTTCGACATACTTTTTTTTCGTTAATAATAATTTTCGTGTGCCCACTGAGCTAGTGAAGAGATACACTGTTTTCACTGGCGGGCGGCTGGCTGGGTTTTTTTTTCCGTTAAACAGGATCACCATCAAAAGCGTATTAAGAATTTATCTTTCTTAGAACCCTTCTTTATACGCTCTTGATGGCATTAATCTTTCCTACTCGTGAAGACAGATGTAGGATGGATCAGAGATGACCTGTACCGACCACACTGGGTATACGACGTTGGTTTGCCTGCTGCGAAGCGCCTACGCGACATGTACTCAGTGAAATAACAACGAATTAATAACGAACATGCGTTAGCTTGCCGCTATGAGTAGCGTTAAATTGACTACGTCACTAATTTTCTATGGTGTATATTCGTAAAATTTTTGTTTGAATTTTGTTTGGACTAAATGTATCCCCAAATTCTTAACTAGTTAAAAATCCAAAAAACCTGGGCAATTTGATATATTGATCACGACATTAAATGCTTGCTATGGCCTATGTATGGGTCACGAGTGTTTGTTCACATCGAACGGAATAGCAAAATAGGAAGTATAATGCAGCAATTTAACCATAAAAATTGAACAGAATCACTTACATTTTGTGAAAAAATGGATATAATTTTTTTTTACCTTTTACTATTTATGGTGACGTAATCACTGATCATAGAAGCAACGAGCAAATCTCTCTCGGTAGTGTGTGTAACAACAAAAGAACTCTTCGAAGTGCGGCAGAGAAGTCAGTTGTTTTAATGGTAGTCGTGTCAGAGAGAAAGCATAATCGTTACATCGCTTTTAATTTTATTTAAAAATAATATGACGAGGGAAATTGTCTGCGGGTGAGTGGTTGGCAGAACCATGATGCGTTCTAAGATTTGTCATAGTAAATACCCTAAAATACCCTTTCTCCCTTAGCCCGTTACGCGTGGTGTTAGGCAAAAAAACCGCAATTTTATCGTAAATTAGTGCTGTATTACTAGCCGCAAGTTTGATTATAATCCTAACTTAACCCCCACCTACATAATCTAGCATCGCCCCTCGCTTTGCGTGACGGGCGAGTCACTTGTAAAGGATTTTCCACTTATTCGCTACTTGGCGAAACGCATTTGCGATCCGGTTGCGCTTATTTACCGAGAACTTCTCACGGGCAGGGCAAACAGGCACTCTCATCCCCCCCCCCCCCAGTTCTCGGGGGCCACTGAGATCGAGGCGACCGCTAAGACGCATGCGCAGCAGCGTCGGGGTTCGACGCGGGGCCGGATTTTGCATGACAACGCGGCGGCGGCGTCTGCTGCTCGCGTTCAGACGAGATGTGTGTTTAATAGACAAGCAGCGAGTTTATTCGGTTTAGTCGACGTTTCTTTCGCCTGCTAACGGGCGTGGACGCACGCACCGATCACCAGACGCGCGGACGAATTATACGCGCTAAGCACCCTCTCTCTACGAATCGTCTCTAGCTCGCAGCCTATCGACAGAATATCTATAGGATATCTGCGGAGACTTGTTCTTGCTGCCAGTGGGTGGGCCGGCTATATAGTTGCATACTATAAAAGTTTAAAAGTTTAGTGGAGAACTGGTTAGTTCCGGCTATCTGGAAATATAACTGCGCCTACTCCTAGATCGCGTTTCCGGAAAATTACGAAACCAAGGTCAAAATGTAGCACCAGACCATATTGTAGTAGCGATATACGGCACCAGTATGCTGCCATGTAGGGTGTATAAAACGTTTTCGTGCCGATAGAGGGTGCTGCTGTCATTCCAAGAATGCAACATAAAAATATTACCACATTGGATGGTGTGCATAAAAATCTAGCATTACATATCAATGTGTAACTGAGGCTAATATCGTGGTAGTATGACTTTAAGTTTAGAAACTAGTACGACTGGCCGTGTAGAAGAACATTATACGAACAAAACTGTGGGGGAGCTAGATGTGATTTTTTGCGCGTTCCGTAGCCACTACACTGTAAAGTACAATCCGTAATTATACTCTTGCGTGCCGATATATTGCAGGGGCCCGCTGTCAGAAGCAAAATTAATCTTGGAATTAGTCTTAACATTAAGTTCTACTCTTAGATGACTGACAGAAACAAGACGTAAAGTTATACGCGAATAAAGAATCCTACCACATTTCTTCATAACTTTACTAAAAAGATTCTGTCAACGAACTACAAGTTAGAGTTAAGACTAATTTTAATATCTATATTTCTCTCTATTACTCTTCTCTATATTTCTGATAATGAGACCTAGGAGGTGGCCGACTTGAGTAGCATCACGACTTAAACCAAAACCTCTTCATCATTAATATTTTTTTTATAATTTCACGCTACCCGCGAACCGCAAGCCACCACGTGAGCGTGTACGGAACCACGTCACACTTCTACTGCTTAAATTCCCAGATCGACTTACGAACAAGATTTTGGAACCAATTCTTGCTACCCGGGAGCCCTTACTGGGCAGGTTAAGAGCGACACGAATTTACCGCCGCGCACACGCACGCACATAAATATAGATGATTTATATATATATACATATACATATATCTATACACATCTTTACATATCTCATCATCTATACATATATAATTTACATATCTTTCTTAAAGCTTTTTTTTTAATCGACTATGTATAACTCTACCGCGTGCGTGCGTGCGTGCGTGCGTGTGCGTGCGTGCGTGCATGCCTGCGTGCGTGCGTGCGTGCGTGCGTGCGCGCGCGCGCGTGTGTGTGCGTGCGTGCGTGTGTGTGTGCGCGCGCGTGCGTGCGTGCGCGTGTGTGCGTGCGTGCGTGTGTGCGTGCGTGCGTGCGTGCGTGCGTGTGTCGGCGCGCTTACCGCCTCCGTTCTGGTAGCACAAGTAGGGGAAGCGCCACACGTTGCCAAGTCCGATCGCGTAGCCGACGCACGACATGATGAAGTCCAACTTGCCCGTCCAGCTGTCGCGCTGCTGCGTCACATCGACGACGGTCTTCTCGTCGCCGACGGTCATCGCGTCCGGACATGTGACGGTGCCGTTGAACGGCGCCTTCGTCGTGCCGTCGGTCGGACTTCCCGACGTCGTTGCCGACGACATCATCGCTGCTGTGTGACACGCGTGCGCTTGCGGCAGACGATCGAGGACGTGTTTGTTCTCGTGCGACGCGCGGGCGGGTTCTAGATGTGCCGACGAGATTCGATGCTAACGGCACGCGTCGCCCGCCGCCGACTGTGGCGATGATCAACGATGACGATGACGATAATCGATGATGACGATGATCAACGATGACGATGACGATGACGATGATCAACGATGACGATGACGATGACGATGATCAACAATGACGATGACGATGATCAACGATGACGATGGCGTTGATCAGCGACGACGATGGCGATGGCGCGCGTACTGGCAATATTACGGATAGACAGTAGACACGCACACGCGATCTCTTGACGTAATGAGTGTCTTATCACACACACACACACACACACACACAATCAAATCACAAGAATCAAAGACACCAAGACGCAACACCAAGACGATCTTCGATGTATCGATCTTCCATTTTCCGAACACTCAATCGTAATTTCGATGGTCGTCGTACCGGCCTCGGCTGGTAACGCACGTCGCGTACGGTTGACGGCGTGCGAGAGTACGGGATCGCATCGTTGCTCTGGTGTGGCTGCACGTCGAGCACCGTCAGCTCCAGGTTGCGAGTGCTCAGCGTCAGAGATGCGTCGCCGTTCGGTATGCGGACCATGGCCGTGTACGCGTGCACGATGCCGCGAAGTCTGCAACACACGACAAGTCGCCATCAACCCTCGCACCGCCTGCATTACATACCTGGTAATTAATAACTGATACCTGATCGGTAGCGGGTTATTTTTATTACGAACATCACCTCGCCGTTGATTAACCTATGGGTGGTTCCAGCCCTGTATCAATCGGACATACGTACATTTAATTACGAATTGGGGCAGCTGTTTTATAGCTATGAAGAATTGGGTCTAGGACGGGGGCTGTAAGCTATAAGACACGGATCTGCCCCGAGGTAAATTGAGTCAATTTAGCCCTTTTTTAACTCAAAATTGAGTTAATCGAGCCTAAGGCACGAGTTAATCGTGGGATGCTGTTGTTGGTAATCCGGGGGTTCGTACGACGGCGTATACCTTTTACTGACGTTTCTCAGCGCTTCCTGGTCACCGATGGCAGCTGCGTCTAAATCCATGAGGTTACTGATCACACCCATGAGGCGGTGCGCCACCTGAAGACACACGCGCGTGAACTTATACAGACATATCGCGTTCATATTTATTGCCGACGCCAACACGCATTGTAATACCAACGTAATACATCAACAAATACGTATAGATGCGAGAGTCAGACAATTTTAGCGTCATTTGCACACTCGATATCTCTCATACACCTAACCGGCCACTCGCACACTAGCGAACAAGGTGACATGGGTGTCATTGTCACATCAATGTCAATGGAGAGTGTGTCAGCTCATAGACGCCTGGGTCCTAGTCTAATCGTGTGCAGGAATTTATGCGGCAGACGGCGTGTGTATAGTTCGGCCTCATCACACGTGCGTGTTACGCGAGTTCTATTGTTACAGAAAGGCGGCATGGTCGTACCTGCAGATCTTCTAAGGCAATGCTGAGCAGGTCCTCTAGCTGGAGAGTGAGGGAGGCCAACGACGCCAGCGACATCTGTGTTCCGTTGCCGATCGCGCCGAGTAGGCCCTCTAGCGTCGTAATGGCGCCGTCTGAAGCCTTCACAGATCACGTGTTAAAATGTAAGTGGTGCGCACAGCGGATAGCTACGTGCACATATCATCTTGATTCGGCTAAATGTTGCAGAAAATATCAAATATCCATTCTATGCGAGTCTGATATATGGATGAATGGATGGATGGATGGATGGATGGATGGATGGATGACACATACATGCACATATATAAATGTATATATTATGCATCACAAACATTAGGCATATATTTCTACAGCCTATCGTCCTGCCGGGCAGCACGTTGATGCAGTCAGCAACCAACAACGATGAAATAGACACATCATTTACATTACCAATCAGCAGTAGTCGTAGCCATTGTTCTACATCGAGATGAGATGACAGAAATAACGTATATATGAAATTATAATAAATATTAATTACTTCTGTTCTAGCTTGCAAGATACCATTATACACTCACGTCTTTCGGTTCTCAATAATGAAATATTACATATTGTATGAATCAGCTTAATTCGCTCGCTTTGCCTTTTGCCACATCGTGGTTCCCAGGACATAGCAGTATATGTTTAACGGCTTATAACAATAAGGGGCATCACCGTTGTCAAGACTAGCGTCTGGTCTTAGACAGGCTAACGCTCCATTAGGAGTGTTCCCAACTTTGATATCATTAATGATGAATGATTAATGATTGTAATCCTAACCCTAACCCTAACCCTAACCCTAACCCTAACCCTAACCTAAATGACATTAAACCACAAACTAATATATGACCATGACCATATATATATATGTTATTATGACCATTAATGACATTAAAGTTGGAAACACTCGTAATAGATATCACCCCTTAGACAGGTTGAATAGTTGGTATGGCTCAGTCAATTAGTAGTTAGTTATGTGTTACTACACACGCTTCAGTCTTTATTAATGCTCGCTGCACCAATAACCGTCATACCAGACAGCTACCCTCACGTCAAAACAAATTTATCCACGCGATTATAATACATA
The DNA here is from genome assembly GCF_000485595.1 of Priapulus caudatus. Lineage (NCBI taxonomy): Eukaryota > Metazoa > Priapulida > Priapulimorpha > Priapulimorphida > Priapulidae > Priapulus > Priapulus caudatus. Next base: position 236,361 of record NW_014577365.1, read on the forward strand.
CATATATGGAGCTATATATTATGCAAGTTATGTTTTCTCAGTGTAATCGCGATATAAAACGACGATAAATATCCGCGATTTCCCGCCATTTCCGCATGAAAGCAATCACGTGACGCAGATCGGCTGCGCTGCTGGCAGTTTAGAACTATCGAGTGAGCCCGTTGGAATGTATCTCGTCTTTTAGCCGATTAACGGTGGTCTTCTCGTATATCGTCGACGCCTGGGTGGTCCAAAAAATGCCAAGCCATGATCGCAATATTTCTCGCGTTCATGTGACTCTGATTCGGTACGAATACAGGTTTACAAGCCGAGTCGCGGGGTACTTATATTATATTATCAGCACCATTACGGCTACACATACCTACACGGTACTCACACATGCATCGCCCACACCACTACGGATAAGCGCCGTTATGCATATATACATCGTCTATACGTAAAGTGCCTATTTTTTTTCCAGAGACGTTTCTGTTATCGCGCGCCTTCTCTCATCACACGTTATCCACTCGCTCCACCATCTTCACTAGCCGTGGCTCCCCGTTCCTACGCCTCTTCTCCGCTGCCTTCTCCTGCTGCAGCTGTTGTTGTTGTTGTTGTTGTTGTTGTTGTTGTTGCTGCTGCTGCTGATGCTGTTGTTGTTGTTGTTGTTGTTGTTGTTGTTGTTGTTGTTGTTGCTGCTGCTGCTGCTTTCCGCCGTGTCGCCACGGGTTATACCAGACTGTCGTCGTCGTGCTGCCCTTGCGCATCTTCTCGTAAGGCCCCGACGACTGACTGCCGCCAGAGAGCGTCTGCAGCGACGACGTCTCCGTGCCTTTCTTCGACGTGCGCAGTCGACACGAGGTGAGTAGATGCCTCCAGGCGGCGCGCGCCTCGGCGTGCACGAGGCAGCGCAGCAGAAAGATGAAGAAGCCCTGTAGAGAGTTGGCGATGCAGAAGATGTAGGCGAACGCGACGCGGCCTCGACCAATCGCGAAGGCGCTGAACACCCACGTGACTCCGAGCAGCACCATGACCATGATGGCGCCGCGTACCTGCGTCACGCTAACGCCACCGTTCGCTCTCTCGGCGCCGCTGCTGCCACCTTGCGTCGGCGTGGAGAAGATCACCCAAGCAACGCGCGCGAAGATGACTAGGTTGCCGAGGATGAGAATGCAGGCAGGCAGCAGAAGTCCCACGTAGTACGCATACACGGACGTATACGGAGAGAGACGGCAGCTGCAACGACACACGCATGTAGATGTTACAATAGAAAAAAATACCGCCCGTCGCAGCGGTTGTGTATGTAATGATGTAATGTTGTAATGATGTAATGTATGATGTAATGTATGATGTAATGTATGATGTAATGTATGATGTAATGTTGTAATGATGTAATGTATGATGTAATGTATGATGTAATGTATGATGTAATGTATGATGTAATGCATGATGTAATGATGTAATGATGTAATGTATGTATGTAATGTATGATGTAATGCATGATGTAATGTTGTAATGATGTAATGTATGATGTAATAATGTAATGTAATGTGGTGTAAGTGATGGGTATCGTAAAATATTTCTAAACTACTAGAATGGCAACCTTCAAGTCCAGGTCTTAGTCACACACATAAAAGAACAATCGTAAAAAACCACGTAAATGGGAAGCAGACGTAAAGGACAATCGCTTTACAGATTGTCCGAAAATCAAAGCAGATGTAATTTCGCACGGACGGTACCGAACAGTAAATGGCAATGGAAGATGTCGATGGATGCTGAGAACTTCAAATTCAAGTTAAAATTCCCAACAGAAATACTTGGAATTTTACGTAAAAAGCTGCCGAAGGCGTTTCATGTGACGATTATCAAAATATTATCGAATTACGTTACAGAATCAGTTATACTAATTGGTAATAACTCACATATGCGTTCTTCACTAGAAAATCGCTACGTCTTATTATACTTCGCCTTATTCTTTTGGATCTATTGATATTTCATTATCATATTTATATTATTCTGACGCTCAGATGTTGGCGTGTCAGAGTTAATATCTGCATTTAAAAGTCACATACGAGATGTATGATATTGATTCTTACTAATTGTCATGCTCGTAGTAGTAGGCCGATGGCTGCACGGCGACGGTAACAATCACGATGACAGCTGGGACACCTGCGTCACGGAGACAAAACACCGACATGTATAACGCTAGCGGTTAAGTTATGTTATATAGTTATATATAGTATCAAAATTCCATGGAATCGAAATATCAGAAATATCGGAACTATCATAATAGAATATAATCTTCTATTATGAACTCTTGATATGTAGTATATAGTTATATATAGTTATATAGTTCATTGTAATTAGAATAATGCATGCGCGTCACACGCGGCGATATGTATGTAGCAGGGTAGCTCTAGTACTATAGCCCGCGGATAGCTGCCGCAGGCTATAGTACTAGAGCTAGTAGCAGGGATACCGCCACACTGGCTGACCATATAACGTAAGTCAGTAGCGTATGCCGCCACACTCGCTGACCGTATGTAGTAAGTCAGTAGCGTATGTCCACCCCCCCCCACCCCCCATGTGGAGGGTGATGCGTTATTTTACACGGAGCTATACGCGGCGACTACTGCGGGTTGGCGTTGGCAATAAACACGCTTTAATTACGCTTATCTCGTCGACGCACGAACGAACGGCAATAAAGCAAGCAATCGTTTTATGTACAAAGACCTGAACAATCCTACAGGCGCACACGCACGCGCACACTCATAATAACACCATCATTGCCACTAGCATCACCACGACCACCATCACCGCCACCGCCATCACCACCACCACTACTACTGCCACCATCACCACCACCACCAACACCACCATCACCACCACCACCATCATCACCGCCACCGCCATCACCACCACCACCACCACGAACACGACCATCACCACCACCACCACCACCATCATCATCATCATCACCACCACCACCACTCATCCGACCACACCACCACCCCAGCCATCACCACCACCAACCATCATCCGTCTCACCATCAACACCACCACACCACCCCCGACCCACCCCACCTGATCACCATTCACCACCACCACAACACCACCAACCACGCATCACCACCACCACCACCACCCATCATCATAACCACCACACCACCACACACGCATTCACCACAACCACCACCACCACCCACCACCACCACACACCACCCATCACCACGACCAACCCCATCACCACCACACGAACACGGACATCACCACATCACGCCGACCACACCACCACCACCACC
>NW_014577365.1:244330-253534 GCF_000485595.1 Priapulus caudatus
TCGGGGTTCGCTACGGAACGGTCGTATACCTTTTACTGAGCCGTTTCCTTCACGCGCTTCCTGGTCACCGAATGCAGCTGGTCTAAATCCATGAGGTTACCTGATCACCCCCATGGCAGGCGGTGCGCACTGAAGACAACACGGCGCGTGAACTATATAAGACATTATCGCGATTTCATATTTGATTGCCGACCGGCCAACACGCATTGTAAATCCAACGTAATACAGTCACAAATACGTATAGCATTGCGAGAGTCAGGACAATTTTCGCGCATTTGCACACTCGAATACTCTCATTAACACCTAACGCCACTCGCCACGTATGCGAACAAGGGTCGACATGGGTGTCATGCTACACATCCAATGATCAATGGAGGAGTGTGTTCAGCTCATAGACGCCTGTCCTAGTCTAATCGTGTGCAGGATAGTTCTGCGGAACGGCGGCGTGTGTATAGTTCGGCCTCATCACACGTGCGATTTACGCGAGTTACGGATTCGTTACAGAAAGGCGCATGGTGTAACCTGCACGCAGTCTTCTAAGCAATGCTGGCCGGCCGTGTCCTACATAGACAGAGAGAGTTGAGGAGGCCACGACGCCAGCGACAATCTTGTTCCGTTGCCCGATCGCCGCCGAGTAGGCCCTCTAGCGTCGTAACTGGCGCCGTCTGAAGCCTTCAGCAGATTCAGCGTGTTAAAAATGTAAGTGTGCGCACGAGCGGTAGCTACGTGCACATATCATCTTCTCGGCTAATGTTGACATTAACAATATCAAATATCCTTGCTATGCGGGCTGAGTCATATTGGTGCTCGGATGTGGATGGATGGATGGTGGAATGGTGCATGGATGTGGATGGTATGGATGATGATGATGGATGGATGGATGGCATGGATGGATTGATGGATGGATGGATGGATGATGATGGATGGATGCATGGATCGCGCATGGATGGATGGGTTGATGGCCAATGGATGGTTATGGATGCATGCATGAATGGATGGCCGCTCGATGGATGGATGGATGCATGCAATGGATGGATGGAATGGATGGATGGACGATGGCTCATGGATGGCATGGCTGCCATTGGATGGTTTGTGAATGGAGGATGGATGTGGATGGTATGGATTGGCGTGGATGTTCTTCGATGGACCAAAATGAATGGCATGGATGGCATGGCCATGGATGGAATGGATTGATGGCGCAATTGGGGGATGAGGATGGCATGGACATGGATGGATGGTGGCATGGCTGGATGGACTGCGCATGGATGCGATGGCATGGATATGGATGGATGGATGGATGGATGGATCGGATGGATGGATGATGGATTGGAACGAATGGACGGCATGACGGATGGGGCAGGATGGATGGATGGTATGGATGGATGGATGAATGGATGGATGGATGGATGAATGGATGGATGGATGGATGAATGGATGGGTGAATGGATGAATGAATGGATGGAAGGAAGGACGGACGAACGGATGGAAGTATTGATAAATGTACGTATTCATACATGGATGGATGGATAGAGTAGCGGGCAGGCCGGCAGGCAGGCAGGCAGACAGGCAGGCAGGCTGGCAGGCAGGCAGGCAGGCAGGCAGGTAGGTAGGTAAGTAGGTATGTAGGTAGGTAGGTAGGTGGGCAGGTAGATTGGTAGATAGATGGATGGATGGATGGACGGATGGATAAATGAACAGACGGACGGACGGACGGACGGACGGACGAACGGAGGGATGGATGGATGGATGGACGGACAGATGGATGGATGGATGGATAGATAAACAGATAAACAGATAGATAAATGTAGGTACAGGCATGTATATATTTGTCTATAATAACTTTGTCACGTCTAATGGTTCTGCTTGCGTGTACGGACCGATCACTACCTCATTCTTACAGTGACCAATGTCCGGTGGCAACCAGACGACCCCGCCCGTGAGCATCGCCCTGCAGTGGCGTGAGGCGAAGACCGGTTGGTCGCTGACGTCAAACCCTCCCGCCGGACAGGGCGCGCTGTCATCGCGCCCGTGCTCCGTCGATCGCCACAGGAACACGCCTTTCGACGACTCGGTTCTCTCGGCAGGGCATCTCACTACGATGCGAAGACAAAGCATAAAAAGAACATCTTTTAAAAAAGTACGCCCGCATAATTTCCGCTTAGCTCTCTCATTACGATGTAGATTAGAAGTATGGACGGATAGGCGCCGTTGGAAATTTATGTATACATGCAAATGGTATCGATCTCTCGATGTCTCGATGAGAGAGGGACTATTAATAAGACTTTTTCGATGGCATATTAACGTCGCGGTTTGAATTATCGATCGCTAGCTCGACCGTCAGCAAGGGTGTACGTGCGAGCACTCACGCGATGTTCCACAGTCATGCCCGCTGTAGCCCGGCTTGCAGCGACATCTATAGGCGCCGATTTTATCGACGCACGTGCCTCCATTTTGACAAGGCCTCGACGCGCAGTCGTTGATGTTGGTGTCGCAGAGATGGCCTGGTCAAAATTTAGCAGTACTTCAATCGTCGTTTTCAAATAGATATGTGCCGTAATAATAATTTATCTTTCTATATGTGCCTGCCGTAGCTGCACAATGCAGTGGTAACCACAGAATGTGCACGTACCTTCATTATTTCTTATCACTTTTCATAGATACTGCATAATTAGTGCGCTATAGTGTCATAACAAAGGAATAAATACGTAGAAGGTACAATGTTGACTACGTGAATGTACTGACATCCAATGTGCGTGCTATACTAGCCGTGCAAGTTCTATAACTCGATGCACTAACGCCATCTTACAGAGAAAAAGAAGAAAAAACAGCGGAAAACAAACGATTAAAGATCCGGTTAAAGATACGCTACAGAGAAAAGGCGAGAGAGCGAAAGCAATAAAAGCGCACCCGGCAGTTAGATGCGATATGATATGACTACTAGGCACTTAGGATATGACTACTAGGCACTTAAAAAAAAAAAAACCCTAACCCTAACCTAACCTAAACCCTAAACCTAACCTAAACCCTAACCCTAACCCTAAAAAAAAAAAAAAAAAATTCAATTAAAGTGCCTAGTAGTCATATCATATCGCATCTAACTGCCGGTTGCAATAAAAGCTCGCAGGCGTCATACAAAACTATTTTTCGTCCGCATTAGTGTGCAGCAACAGCCGCCACCTCGCGACGACAGGCGAGGATGCTCTCTTCTTCTGCAGCAATTTCGTATGCGTCATCCTCTCGATCTGCTATCGTTCATAAAATCGAGCGTTTTTACAAATGCCTTTCTGACAACTTGTATGAGGGTTATATCTACTGCCACTCGCCACTCCATACACGCGAGAGAGAGCGTGAGAGAACACACTAGGACACTAACGCTACCTTCGTATCCGGTTTGACAGACGCAAGAGAAACCGGGTGACAGGATTGTCAGTTTGCAGCGCCCACGTATACACGGGGACTGCTCACAGACTAGAAACAGACAAAACATTATTGTCACTGAAGAAGGCCGCAGCGAAGGTGCGCGCGCCTCACCGCGGCCATGACAGTTCATGACATTGGCGTGTCCTTGAAACTACAGATTTGTTGGGAGGAGGGCTACGTCTACGTGATCGGGAATCGTAGGTACAGCTATGCGTTTGAAGGGTCGCTAAGGAAGAGAAGACATGCGATGTAAGAGGAAACGTGAAGTATAGATATCATGCTCGCTAATTTAGCTATAGTATTTAGCACCGAGAGATACAAAGTGAAAGTCATCAAGCGCGCATATATAAACTACGTGTATGAACATATCGATCTGCGTTCTTCTGATGTTATATAACCTGTTTACTCTGACACAGTGTTATCGGTCTGGATTTAAAAAAAACGACGCCCCTTCATTTCAGTATGAGCCAGGTAATGTAATTTTACTGTCTACCTTTTTAATAAATTTGACGTGCAATGCCACACGATGTTCATGTCACGCGAAATTTCATACGCGATACCTACTACAGATTTCGCACCATAACAATAGATAACACACAGTATAATGTGACATCGCGACAATGATACACACGGTCATCGCCGGTACCCTGTATCATCAGCCCCACCCACGCCGCTACGCGTGCACTCACAGTCCTGCGACGTCGTAAACTCGGCTTGCTCTGGGTAACCAGGGTTGTTGTTGACGTCGTAGGCGCTAATCTCCACCTCGTACGAAGTCTCCGGCTCAAGGTTCGCCAGCGTCCAGCAAATCTCGTCCGTGTCCGTCCCATGCTCCGGTTCGGCTAGCGTGATGTTGTCCGTAGCGATGACGTCAGGCGTCTGCTTTTGCCAGAACTTGATGACGTAGCTGCCAAGCTGCGCGCTCGAGTCGGGGGTGTTCCAGCAGATCTCGGAGCGCGTTGTTCCCGCCGCCACTCGCAGATTCCGCGGGGCTGCACGCAGCGAGACAACAACGGTGGCAAATCACACTACTAGGCGAATGAACTCTAACCATAATAGCAGGGATTTCATAGAAATTGTGCACTTTGTGACACATCTTTGAAATTTATAAATTTTGAGCAATTCTCTCCCCGCTATAACCCGTCACAACGACCAGCACTATGGCACTATGACTATGACACACCACACTTACTAGGCGATATTGAACACCTAACATAACCCATCACAACACAGCCGCTGACACACACCATACTACTAGGCGAATGAACACCTAACATAACCCATCACAAACACAGCCGTGACACACCATACTACTAGGCGAATGAACACCTAACCATAACCCATCACAACACAACGGTGACAAACCACACTGTCAGATGCGAGCTTACTAATGCGTATATTTTATAATTATTCGTCATAAAAGAGAGTGCACTTCGCGTGCAACACACTACGTAAGTGTTGAACAACTGCCAAACGGTTGTTTTGGTACATGACCGGTAGATAAGTATAGTGTTTCCAATGTTTTTTTTATGGAAAACACTGGTTTAACTAATCAATATAACACATAGTATCAATATAATTCAAATTTGTTATGTAATAGCATTATTTTCGTATTAGTTTATTAGTTACGAGGTATCCTAATGATAAAAAAAGAATTTTCTAAGATGTTTTTTTCTCGTAAATTTACGATGTTATTATTTATGGCCGATGAGATAAAGTTAACTTTAAGGCTAATTTTGCTTTTGACAACGGGCCCCTGGATGTGTATGTGCGTGTGTGTGCGTGCGTGCATGCGTGCGCGCGTGCGTGTGTAAGCAGCCATCTCACCGGTGATGTCTGTGACGTATATGTCGACGTCGACTGAAGACTGTCGCTCGGGCGACCCCGTGTCCACAGCAGTTAGTCGTATCGTGTAGAGAAACTTCTCGGGTACGAACTCTCTGTCGACGTAGATCTCTCCCGCTGGACCGACGCTGAAGAACATGAAGTCGCCGACGGGCTCGATGACGTAATACACGTCGTCTGTGTCGGACGCCTGCACGGTGATTAGCTGCGTGTTCACGGGCGTCGGTCGACGCGCCACCGCCGCGTACGTCGGCTCGGAGAACGTCGGCGCGAGCTCGTTGTATGGCTTCACCGTGATGGCGACGCTCCGCGAGGCGTCGCCACTGTCGCTCTCGACGTCGACGAGCAGTGTGTATACGTGACCGATGGCGGCGTAGATAGGCGCGCGCGTCGTGATGTCGCCCGTGCGCGAGTCGATGGTGAAGTGGTCGCTGCCGTCGCTGCCGACGTCGTCGACCGTCTGCTGCTCGCCTTCACTCTCGTCAGGTAGCTCCAGTATCTGGAAGACGGTGCCTGTCGCGTTCGGCTGCACGTGCATCGTTAGCACGCGCGTGTTTGCAGGAGCCGTCCGATAGATGGAGCCGTAATCGGGCGAGAGTTTGATACCTGCAATTGAGATTAACGCGAGGATTTCTAATATGTTTTAACTTTTTACCAATTTTTTTCATATTTGCTCGACCGTTCTGTTACTTACCGGGACTCGTTGCATCACCAAATGTATATTGTAACGCTAACATGCCATGAAACATTCGCAAATTATTCTTTTCACCAATATGCGCACCGATCCCAATTTCAAATTAGATTTGTTTACATCTGTCAATAAAACTAGCGCGTGAATTTTGCTCTCGCGAGATGGCATTGACCGGAACCCTGTCTCTACCCTAGGTTAATTACTTTTGTATACATTTTGAGATAGGCAGCAGTTTATAAATATTTACGTTACCGGTTACGTAACTAAATGCAGTTGTTTTGTAGGAGTGCTCGAAAATTCGATTCTCGCGAATCTCAAGATCGCAGCCGCGCTTTAGTTTTACTGTTCATTCAGTGTTTTATAGTCTAAAGCATTTCTGTCTACACTATATATGCCAGGCTGGTGCACAGATGCTAATACACTCCCGTGAGTTTTCAACGATAAAAATGATTTACTACTGTCTAACACAGCGATGATGAGAGCGAACCAGCCGGGCAGAGAGAGTAAGTAAGAGAGTAATAAGAGAGTTAGGGTTAGGGTGAAAGGAGAAGGGAGGAGGGAGGGAGGAGGAGGAGGACGGAGGAGGAGGCAGAAGAGGAGCATGATGATGATGATGATGATGATTATGATGATGATGATGAATTGATGATGATGATATGGATGATGATGGATAATGATGACGACGCGACCGACGATGTGATTGATGTGATGATGATGATGATGATACGATGACGATTGATGACAGGTTGTGACTGTGCATGACGATGTGATGATGATGGATGATGATTGATGATGACGATGACCATGATGACGATACGATGATCGATTGCTGACAGTTTGATGACGATTGATGATGATGGATGCTACTGGTGATGACGATGAAGGTTAATGAACTCCGTCATACTTGGATTTAGCAAAGCTTTCTGTGGAAAACAACTGTAAAACCAGCCCGGACGCTGAGTTGTTTTGCCCACGCGTCAATGTTTGCAGGCTGCTACTCACCGCACTTCGCCAAAAAAAATTCAGCCAATTAAACAGTGTCAGATTCGCTGCGTCTCTCTCGCGGTGGTCCGCCAGACGAAACTTACGCAAAGCTACCCCCCTTCTCCTCCCACCACACCACACAGACAGTGAGAGCATACACGCTATAAATATTCTCGCAATAAACAACATAAATTGGGCAGCGATAATAAAACAATAAGCGAGGGGTTTACGCGGGCAATGGTAGAGACTGAGTCCGACTGTGTTTAGGCTTTGCCCCACGTGCTATACATGTACAGCTAGCGTAGACACCCTTTCTCTTCCCACCGTAACTGTATCGCTGATAGGGCCTATTCGTCTCCAGGGTTACTGCCGGAACGTACCCTTGGGTAACGGTCCGGTTATAACCGTGTGGAGACGGGAATGTTACTCAGGCGTCATTAGCAGAGATGAATGCAACGCGTACAGGAGTGGCAACAGCTGCTGATGACTCATTAGTCACCCTGTCCGAAACATTGATGTCACCCGGCCAGCGAATTATAGGGAATCAGATATAGATAAAAACAAGAGTGTATTTATCTACTCTTGAGGACGGAATCAATACGGCCACGCAGCCTGCTGCATTGGTTATTAACGAGCTCAGTGCCGTCAGGAAAAGGAAATAGATTATATAAGGAAGAGCGGAAAGAAGTTCTTCTGGGGGGGAAGAGTCGGTGGGGCCACTGCGTACCGACCTACGCATGTAAGCTGCCAGCAGCATATGTATTCCAAATAAAGACGTCTATGATCTTATAATATACACAACTCTTTTCGCATCATTGTCAACGATCAATCGGGACCGATGAGATAACCTAACAGAACGAAATACCAGGGCTACACCGGAAGCGTAACCCTGCGTACTAAATACTTTATCTATCGAATTATGCCGGACCGTACCTCGTCTACTCCACTAACAAGATCTATGGAGTCGGCCCTATCAGCTACTCCCTAAGGCCCATAGCTCTTAACCATTAACTCTAACCGCTAACCATAACACCTAACCGCTAACCTAAACCCTAACACCTACCCTAACCATATCAGCTTAGATAGTTACAAGAGCCAGAATAAAGAAGGCGTCTTCTTTATCTTGGCTCTTGATAGTATACCCAAGGTACTTCCGCGTATACCGCGACGCGTACCCCAGTACGTTCCGCGGAGTACCGCTGGGGGGACAGATAGGACGCCTATGAGCGTATAACCGTCTGTCACCGGTCGCGCACAATAGACAAGAATGCGATTTGAACGGAGTTAATTACCACACATGGTGCAGAAAGCCCTGCGTGATCGTTATATAAGCACCATTACGCTCGGGCAAGTGGCGTTTGCAGGGCATTGATTTCAGAAGCGCGTAACGCCGTGCTTGTATACGCGAGGAGAAGGATAATTGTGAAAGGGAACGCTTAGATTTTTTCGCGCGAACCATAAACGGGGTAGAATTACAGGGGCTGGGCGGCGCGAATTCCTGAGATTCGCTCGCTGCCGAACCACGAACGGTCCGCCTTGACAGCCGTAGATCAACCGCGAGCTCTTTCTGGGCAGTTAATGCGCGCGACCGGGCCGCACCGGGGCCACCCGTCGCAGCCGCGAAGCCGACCGACTGCTTGTTCGTCCTTCGGTGTTGACGAGGGTCGTTATCGCTGATAGCCTGATTAAGCATCCCGCACCGTCCACGTTCAAATCGCACGTGATTACATATCTGACCACGCACCCGTCTATCGGGCGCGTTCTGCGATCTAGCGGAGCCTTTACGAGCGGTAGTACCGTCGGCGCCGCGCTTCGGCTACGGGACCGCGCAAAATTCCGTATCCTGGTTTCACACGCCGCCGGTTTGCGATCGAAATCAGGCAATTTCGAATCGGGCAAAAAGCAAAATACCTCGGCTGAGGGGAGATCATCTAAGATTCCATGGCGACAGCATCTGGGACGAGCAGCGCTCGTGTGTGCGTTGCCGTGGCGAGTAGCGTGCGTGCATTCGTAACGTTGACGTTAGCTACGTGTGGCGTGTGTCGCGTGGTGTACGTAGCCGTGCCGCTGCGTGGCGTGCTAAGTGCATTACGTAGACTGTGTGCGTGTGGGCCCGTGCGGCCTGCGTGCCGGTGCGCGTCGCGTGCGTGTTGATGATTATTGTGTGTTTCAGAGGAGTATTTGTACGGCATTTACATGAAGTTATCAAGCAATAATAGTGCGAAAGACGAGAGAAGAAACACTAAAGAGCTTTCGATGACCTG
>NW_014577365.1:253559-266059 GCF_000485595.1 Priapulus caudatus
CCCGGTCTAGGGCTTATCAATACTCTTATTATTTTCATTACTTATATTCTTTATACTTATATATTACACTAGAAATTTTTATTTTTACTTCATTACTTTTATATACTTTCACTTATTACTTATATTACGTTATACATTCAGTGCTTACCCGATGACCTTTATTCACGGCAGAGAACACTGATGATGGCAAAGACTCGAGAGTGTATGCGCTTCCCATGACCATTCACGAATTCTGTTCTTCTCCTCGGTACTCAGATGATGTGCTGTTCTACTTCATCTTAACAATCTTACTTTATTTCTAACTCGATCGGGCGCGCAGTCTCGCCTTCTTTTTTCTTTTGAATCTCATTTGGGTGCTGCTTTCACGTTTCTCCGCCTTGTATTCTGCTGAGCTATCTGCTGCTCAACGCCTGTCTGTATTTCGCTCTCTTATGTGCCTCATATATCCAGCAGCAATCGGATGGCAACCCGGTCGCGGTAAGTACATACACACTGCAAACGGAAAAACAGCACGATCGCAAACGCTATCGAATAAAGGTAACAAAACATATTGAACGTTGGTCGTAAAATGCTTAACGCTGTGGGCCACTTTTTCACGCGCGGGCGAACGTATTTTTACGCGCACGCAACATCATAAGCATCTAAGGATTGTATACGTGACGTCCTTGCCACCTATGCCTCGAAGTCATATTCGCGAGCGCACTCTCGCTAACATGATTCACGCTTACCGCATGCAATTCAGAGATCTCGGTAAGTTTGTGTGCTTTTTGTGTAATAGCTTGAACATTGACGCTTAGATATTTAGCGGTCGAGTCATCAAATTAATCCATCAATATCAAATATCTTATTAAAAATCTAAATACTGATCATGTACATTGCTTATCACTGCGAATGGTAAGCCGAGCCTCTGAGGTAAACAATCTACGAGCTGCAAAGACCCGACTATAACTTCTCTCGTAAATTAACGCTCGGGCGTTGTATAGCTATGCGTGTTCTATTAGCACACCACTATATACCGAATGCCTGTAGCGAAGAGCAAGCTAGACGATCTCGCTACATGCAGCGCCGACGGACCGCGCGGGTCTGTATCTTTACATCTTTACGCAGGGAGAGAGCTAGAAAAAAGAACCGATATCACTGCAATTAGTATTCGTAAACACGCGCCGGCGGACATGTGACGGTGCAGATGCCGAGACCCGGGTGCGCGCGAGAGAGTAGAAGCCGCTCCGGCTCTAAAAAAAGAGATTATTTCTTGTGGAAAGAAGGAGAAAGGGAGGGAAGGGAGGAAGCGAGTAGAGGCGGGGGAAGGAGTAAGTGGAAAGCGAGAACAGGAAAGGAAGGAGGAGGAGGGGCGAGCGGCGTATGAAGGAAATGAGAAATTGGCGAGATGACGGGTCAGGAAGGGAAGAGAAAGGGAGGGAGGGGAGCACGAAGAAACCAACACCTCACCCCGCACAACCCAGCAACCCCACCACCCGCCGACACCAGGTAGCACACCGAAAGGACACGAGCCCAGACCAAAAACGCGCCCCCCAAAACAACCCGGAAGGAACCGCACGGAGGAAGGAAAGCGAAGGGCAAGGAGAGACAAGTGAGAACAGGAAGCAAGACGGCCACACCGCCGAACAAGCGAAAGGCAGGCCAAGGAGACCCCGACCGACGGACCGAGCCAGGGGAAGAGAATGAAGAAGGAGAACGGAAGACGGGAGAGAGGAAGAGGTGGAGGGCGGGGAAGGAAGTGAGAAATGAAACGACGCACTAAAACTTTGTTAGTAAATACATTTCGTGTTTATATTTCATATCTTTTCATTGAAACGTTCCCAGTGCCTGTGGGCTTGAGAGAGAACAGGGATGACGCGGACGTGAGAGAGGAACACGACTGATATCCCAGCTTCAGTTATGCAGATGGGGTCGTTGTCGTATCAGGTACTACAGATATGTACCCAATGTAGTTTTAGGTTGTTTAGTATTATGTTTATATTTTTATATGAGGTATGTTTAGAGTTAGGGTTAGGGTTAGGATTAAGGTTAGGGTTAAGGTTAGGGTTAGTGTTAGAGTTAGGGTACAATTCTGTAGTACAAGTCTGGTACACTTTGTGTATACATATATGTACCTCGGGTACATATCTGTAGTACGTGATACGACAACGACCCCTTGAGCTTCAGTTATGAGCGCTACTCCTCACATAACGAGGACTTTGATACCGACTGTCCACAGATATAATCTGTGTTTGTTTTCGCCAATGCGTACAGTTTGGCGAAGCACGAGAGTGCCAACAGAGACCACCTCCAATTTCCCTTTCTTATTCCCCCTTCCTTTTCCCTACCCTTCTCCCCCTCCCTCTTGACTTTCTCCCGGAAAACTGCTGCGGACAAGTTGCTCTACATATACGACCGCAGTAAACCGATGCTAGGCAACATTATTCGAGAAGCATGCCAGTAAAAACAATTTGCATACAATCGCATCCCGGCATGGATACGGTGGGCCTACGGGAAGCGTACCTCCTGGCTCAGGGAAGCAGACAGCGGAGAAGAGGGAGGGGGAGGAGGAGGGAAGGGGAAGGAGGAGGAGGAGGAGGCTGAGGAAGAGCAGTGATTCATAAGAGGTGGCACGGAGAAAAAGGAGGAGGAGGAGGGGGAGTGTGAAGCTACGTGGGGCGAGGCGACTCACAGCACCAGCGCGTGGCAGTGGAATTCGCCGTCGCCCACTCACTGGGAGAATATGCGGATCTGGTTTATGCGGTTACGCCTCATAATCAGTGTTCTCTCCTGTGGCCATACTATAAGCTACGGGTTGCGGCTATAGCGAGGGTTAGGGCCACGGCTAAAACCTAGCTCTAACCCCGAGCCTAACACTGACCACGTGGTGATGTATGCTGACGCTACCATGTTTCCATATTTGTATTGTCATCGTCATTGGCAGTTTCCTCGGAGCTGTGTGTGTACGTGCGGCAAGAGCCAAGAGGAAGACGGAAGAGGAGCGAGGAGGCAGCGGAAAGGAGGGAGCAGGACGGAGGAGGCAGGAGGCAGAAGCGCCGGCGGCTCGGGTCGGGGCGCGGGGAGCGGGGCGGGCGAGCGGCCGGGGGGGGCCGGAGCGAATGGCAGCGGTTGACCCGGCGGCGGGCGGGCCGGGGGCAGCGGGGCGGGGGGCGGGGGGCGGGGGGGGCGGCGGGCGGGCGGCGCGCGGCGCGGGCGGCGGGGGCGCGGGGCGGCGGGGGGCGCGGGGGGCGCGGCAATCGGCGGGGGGACAACAACGGGCGCGCCGGGGGCGGCGGGCGCGGGGGGCGGGGGGCGGCGGGGGCGGGGGCGCGGGCGGAGACAAAAAAAAAAAAAAAAGGCCCGGAGGGCCGCCGGCGGCGGGGCGGCCGGGGCGGGGCCGGGGCAAGACGACGCTGGGGCGCTTGGGGCGTCCTTCGCGGGGGGCCGGGGCCGGGAGTGGCCGGTGGGGGGGCGGGGGCCGCGCGCGAGTAGTTCATGTCCGTGATCAGCAGGCGCGGGCGGGGTGCTCTGGGTTGGGGCGGGCCCGGCGGGCGGCGGGCCAAAAAAAAATAAAAACAAAAAGGGCGGGGGCGGCGGCGGGCGGGGCGGGGCGGCGCGGGGGCCGGCGCGCGCCGGCCGGGGGGGGGGGCCGGGGGGCCGCGGGCGCGGCGCGGCGCGCGGGCGGGCCGGGGGCGGCGCGCGCGCGGGGCGCCGCGGCCCCGGGAAAAAAAAAAAAAAAAACACAAAGGGGCCGGGGGGGGAGGGCTAGGGGAAGGAGGAGCGGAGAAGGGAGGAGGGAGGAGGAGGAGGAGGAGGAGGAGGAGGCAGAAGAGGAAGATGATGATGCGATGATGATGATGATATGATGCATGATGATGAATGATGATGGATGATCATGGATGATGATGATAATGCATGACGACCGACCGACGATGTGATGATGTGATGATGATGATGCATGATACGATGACGATTGATGACAGTTGCTGACGTGCATGACGATGGGATGATGATGCATGATGATTGATGCATGACGATGACATGATGACATGATCGATGCATGATGCTGACCGGTTTGATGACGATGATGATGATATGCTACTGGTGATGACGATGAAGGGTAATGCAACTCCGGTCAACTATGGGATTTAGCAAAGCTTTCTGTGGAAAACAATGCTAAAAACCAGCCCGCGACGCTGAGTTGTTTTGCCCACGGCGTCAATGTTTGCAGGGCTCGCTACGTCACCGCACTGCGCCAAAAAAATCAGCCAATAAACAGTGTCAGATTCGCTGCGTCTCTCTCGCGCGGTGGTCCCCAACCGGAAACTTACGCCAACTACCTCCCCTTCCCCTCCCAACACACACACACCAGTGAGAGCATACACGCTATAAATATTCTCGCATAAACAACATAAATGTGCAGCGATAATAAAACAAAGCGAGGCTGTTTACGCGGATGGTAGAGACTGAGATCCGCTGGTGTTTAGCTTCCCCACGTGCGTATACATGTACAGCTAGCGTAGACCCTTTCCTTCTCCCACCGTAACTGTCGCTGATAGGGCCTATGTCCTCCAGGGTACTGCCGCGAACGTACCTTGGTACGGTCCGTATAACCGGTGGTGAGACGGGAATTGTTACTGGTCAATAGCAGAGATGAATGCAACGCAGTACAGGAGTGGCAACAGCTGCTGATTACTCATTAGTCACCTGTCCGAACATGATGTCACCCGCGCCAGCGGAATTATAGGGAATCAAGAATAGATAAAAACAAGATGTTAGTATTATCTACTCTTGACGGGAATCAATTACGGCCACGCGAGCTGCTCATTGGTTATAACGAGCAGTGCCGTATAGGATAAGGAAATAGATATATAAGAAGATGGGAAGAGAAGTTTCGGGGGGGAGAGTCGGGCTGGGGCACTGGCTACCCGACCTACGCCCATGTAAGCTGCCAGCACATATGTATTCCAATAAAAGAACGTCTATATCTTATATAATATACACAACCTCTTCGACCACATTGTCAACGATCATCGGACCGATGAGATAACCTAACGACGAAATACCAGGGCTACACCGGAACGTACCCTCGCCGTACTAAATACTACTATCAATATGCCGGACCGTAACTCGTCTACTCCACTAACGAGGTCTAGGAGTCGGCATACGCCTACTCCCTAAACCCTAACTCTAACCTTAACTCTAACCCTAAACCCAGTAACCCTAACCCTACCCTAACCCTAACCCTAACCCTAACCATATCAGCTGATAGTTACAAGAGCAATAAAGAAGGCGTCCTCTTGTATCTGCTCTTGATAGTTACCAAGGTACGTTCCGTATACCGGACCGTACCCAGGGTACGTTCCGGCAGTACCCTGGGGGGACATAGACCCTATGAGCGTATAACCGTCTGTCACCGTCGCGCACATAGACAAGAATGCGATTGAACGAGTTAATTACACACAGTGCTGAGAAAGCCGCTGGTGTCATAATAAGCACCATACGCTCGGCAATGGCGTTTGCAGGTTGATTTCAGAGCCGTAACGCCGTGCTTGTATACGCGAGGAGAAGGAAATTGTGAAAGGGAACGCTTAGATTTTTCCCGCGAACCATTAACGGGGAGAATTACAGGGCCTGGTCGCGCGCGAATTCCTGAGATTCCTCGCTGCCGACCACGAACGGCTCGCCTTGACAGCGTATCAACCGCGAGCCTTCTGGCAGTTAATTGCGCCGGACCGGCCGCACCGGGGCGCACCCCGTCGCAGCGAGCCGACCGACTGCGTTGTTCGTCTGTCGGTGGTTTGACGACGGTCGTTTATCGCTGATAGCGCTGATAAGCATCCCGCCGTCCACGTTCAGACTCCGCACGTTTTCATCTCTACACAACCCGCTTATCGGCGTCTGCGATCAGCGGAGCCTTTACGAGCCTATACGCGTCGGCCGCGCGCTTCGCTACGGGACCGCGCAAAATCCGTATCCGGTTTCACTGCGCCGACGTTTGCGATCGAAATCGCAATTCGAATCCGGCAAAAAACAAAATACCTCGCTGAGGGGGGGGGGATTCATCTAGATTCCATGGCGACAGCATCTTGGGAGAGCGCAAGGCGCTCGTGTGTGCGCGTGCGTGCGTGCGTGCGTGCATTCGTACGTGCGTACGTACGTGTGTGTTCTGCGTCGCTGTGCGAACTGTGCCTTAGGTGTACGTGCGCTGCCGGCGTGCCTCAAGCTCCCGAAGAATCGCCGTGCATGCAGTGATCGTAGCGTGCGTGTGCTGCGTGGGACTGCAGTGCGCTACGGTGCGTCGCGTGCGGTTGATGATACTTGTGTGTTTCCAGAGGAGTATTTGTACGGCATTTACATGAAGATATTCAGCAATAATATGCGAAAAGAGAGAGTGAGAAGAAACACTAAAACTTTATTATTATTATATTACTTTATAATTAGTAGCTTACCGATGCCTTTATTCACGGCGAGAACACTGATGATGGCAAAGACGAGAGTGTAGCGGTTCCCATCCATCACGAATTTCTGTTCTTCTCCTCGGTACCGATGATGTGGTGTTCTGCTTCACTAACAATCTTACTTTATTTCTACTCGATCGCGCGCGCTCTCGCCTTCTTTTTTCTTTGAATCTCTTTGGGTAGCTTGCTTTCACTTTCTCCGCTTGTATTTCTGCTGAGCTATCTGTGCGTCAGCCTGTCTGTATTTCGCTCTCTTTGCGTCATATATCCAGCAGCAATCTGACGGCAACCCGGGTCGCGGTAAAGTACATACACACTGCAACGAAAAACAGCCACGATCGCAAACGCTATCGAAAAGGTAACAAAACAGTAATGAACGTTGGTCGTAAAATGTAAACGCTGTGGGCACTTTTTCACGCGCGGGGAACGTATTTTTACGGCACGCACATATAAGCATCTTGAGGATTTATACCGTGACGTCCTTGCCACCTATGCTCGAGTCATATTCGCGACGCACTCTCGTAAACATGATTCACGTACGTGCAATCAGAGATCTCGGTAAGTTTGTGTGTTTTTGTGTATAACCTTGAACATCGACGCTAGAACTAGCGGTCGGTCATCAATAATCTATCATTATCAATATCTTATTAAAAATCTAAATACTGATCATGATACATGGCATCTGCGAATGGTAAGCCGTAGCCTATAGGTAAACAATCTACGAGCGTGGCAAAGACCGATTAACTTTCTCTCTAATTAACGCTCGGGGTTGTATAGCTATGCGTGTTCGTATTGCACACCACTATATACGCGAATGCTGTAGGAAGAAAGCGATCTCGCTACCATGCAGCGCCGACGACCGCGGGGCTGTATCTCTTACATCTTTACGAGGAGAGAAGCTAGAAAAAAACCGGATCATGCAATTAGTTCGTAAAACACCGCGCGCGGACATGTGCAGTGCAGATGCCGAGGTGCGCGCGAGAGAGAAGCCGCCTCGGCTCTCACAAACGAGCTTCTTCTTGGAAGACGGGAGAAAGGGAGGGACGGGAGGGAGGGAGGAGGAAGGGAGGAGGGCGGGGGAAGGAAGTGAGAAAGGGAGAAACGGGAGGAAGGGAGGAGGAAGGGAAGAGGGCGGGGGAAGGAAGTGAGAAAGGGAGAAACAGAAGGAAGGGAGGAGGGCGGGGGAAGGAAGGGAGAAAGGGAGAGACGGGAGAAAGGGACAAGGAAGGAAGGAGGGCGTGGGAAGGAAGGGAGAAAAGGAGGGGCATGCACGGCGATGGCTTCGCGCCTAATAACAAATGACGGCGGCAGGATGCGGCTGAGGGGAGGTCTGAGATGATGCGGCTGTATGAGGATGCAGCTACGGGAGGACGTGAGAGGCTGTGGGTGGCTAAGGCAGACTTGGGGAAGCTGAGAAAGGCCGATGAAGGCTGCGGGAGGCTGAGGGAAAGCTGAGAAAGGCTGTGAGGGACTGGGGAAGGCTGGAGAAAGCTGAGAAAGGCCGATAAAGGCTACGGGAGGCTGAGGAAAAGCTGAAAAAGGCTGTGAGGGACTGGGGAAGGCTGGGGGAGGTTGTGGGAGGCGTGGAAGAAGCTGAAAACGGCTGCGAGTGACCGAGGGAGACTGCAGGAGGCCAGGGGATGCTGCGGAATGATGCGGCCGGGCGCAGTCAACGGTTTGATGTGCTAACGACCAGCCTCAAAAAGAAGGGCTTCTATGTAAGCCTGGAGGATGGACACGAACGTACACATATGTACGAGTAGCTTCAAAACGAAGGATCCGTGTTTAAGCCCCGAGGGATGGACGTGTATATACGCACACACGTGCATGCGCGGTCGCTTTGTAGCGGGTGTGGCTGACTGTACGGCGCGTACACGTACGCTGGGGTCACGGCAGAGCTGTTACGGCTTTACGCTGTGCGATTACGATCGTTCGGGTCTGAGCGGGATTTTATCGTTTCAGAAGCTTTTGAAGATGGAGTTAACGACGTTAGGGAATAGTCAAAGTTACATTTTATGGACTTATGTTCTCATTTCAAGCGTGGTTGTTTAGGTAGCATCCTACCAGTTAGCCTAAGAGTAAATATCATATCGCGGACGACTATAATCACAGCATGGAGACTTCTGGGATGGCGCTGCGTGGAACTGCAACGATGATACAGCTCTAGTTATTATAGTGTTTACCAAGAGCTAATAATACCCTAAATAGTATAGGTATTAGGTATTCGGTAATAGGTAATAGGTATAGGTATTTATTAGCTTTTGTTTTTACTACATTACATAATAATAACTATAGACTTAAAAACGTTAATGACAGTGACGACGACGACGAGAATGAGGAGGAAGAGGAAGAGGAGGATGAGGAGGAGGTGGAGTAGGAGGAGGAAGAAGAAGAGGAGGAGGAGGATGGGGAGGTGGAGGAGGAGGAGGAGGAGGAGGAGAGGAGGAGGTAGGAGGAGGAGGAGGAGGAGGAGGAGGAGGAGGAGGAGGAGGAGGAGGAGGAGGAGGAGGAAGAGGAAGAGGAAGATGATGATGATGATGATGATGATGATGATGATGATGATGATGATGATGATGATGATGGATGATGATGATAATGATGACGACGACGACGATGATGATGATGATGATGATGATGACGATGTTGACGATGATCGATGATGATGCTGACGTGCATGACGATGTGATGAGATGAGATGATGATGATGATGATGACGATGATGACGATGACGATGATGATGCTGACGGTGATGACGATGATGATGATGATGCTGACGGTGATGACGATGAAGGGTTAATGAACTCCGTCAATATGGATTTAGCAAAGCTTTCCTGTGAAAACAATGTAAAACCACCCAGACGCTGAGTTGTTTTCCCACGGCGTCGATGTTTGCAGGCTGCGTTACTCACCGCACTTCGCCAAAAATCAGCCAATATAAACAGTGTCAATTCGCTGCGTCTCTCTCAGCGGTGGTCCCCAACGGAAACTACGCAACTACCCCCCTTCCCCTCCCCCACACACGCACACACAGTGAGAGCATACACGCTATAAATATTCTCGCATAAACAACATAAATAGTGCAGCGATAATAAACAATAGCGAGCGTGTTTACGCGGGATGGTAGAGCCTGAGTCCCGCTGGTGTTTAGCTCCCCCACGTGCGTATACATGTACAGCTAGCGTAGACCCCTTTCCTTCTCCCACCGTAACTGTCGCTGATAGGGCCTATGTCCCCCAGGGTACTGCCGGAACGTATACCTTGGGTACGGTCCGGTATACCGGTGTGGAGACGAGAATTGTTACTGCGTTATAGCAGAGATGATGCAACGCAGTACAGGAGTGGCAACAGCTGCTGATGACTCATAGTCACCTGTCCGAACATGTGTCACCCGGCCAGCGGAATTATAGGGAATCAAGAATAGATAAAAACAAGCTGTTATATTATCTACTCTTGAGGGAATCAATACGGCACGCGAGCTGCTCATTGGTTATAACGAGCAGTGCCGTAATGGGATAAGGAAATAGATATATTAAGGAAGAGGGAAGAGTTTCGGGGGGGAGAGTCGGGTGGGGCACTGGCTACCCGACCTACCGCATTGTAAGCTGCCAGCACATATGTATTCCAATAAAGACGTCTATATCTTATATAATATACACAACCTCTTCGACCATCATTGTCAACGATCATCGACCGATGAGATAACCTAACGACGAAATACCAGGGCTACACCGGAACGTACCCTGGTACTAAATACTACTATCGAATATGCCGGACCGTACTCGCCTACTCCACTAACGAGGTCTAGGAGTCGCCTACGCCTACTCCCTAACCCTAACTCTAACCTTAACTCTAACCCTAACCATAACCCTAACCTACCCACCCTAACCCTAACCTCTAACCATATCAGCTAGATAGTTACAAGCCAGATAAAGAAGGCGTCCTCTTTATCTGCCTTGATAGTTACCAAGGTACGTTCCGGTATACCGGACCGTACCCAGGGTACGTTCCGGCAGTACCCTAGGGGACATAGACCCTATGAGCGTATAACCGTCTGTCACCGTCGCGCACATAGACAAGAATGCGATTTGAACGGGTTAATTACACACATGGTGAGAAGCCGCTGGTGTCTATATAAGCACCAAACGCGCGGCAATGGCGTTGCGGTTGATTTCGGAGCCGTAACGCCGTGCTTGTATACGCGAGGAGAAGGAAATTGTGAAAGGGAACGCTTAGATTTTTCCCGCGAACGTTAACGGGGAGGAATTACAGGGCTGGGCGCGCGAATTCCTGAGATTCCTCGCTGCCGACCACGAACGGTCCGCTTGACAGCGTATCAACCGCGAGCCTTCTGGCAGTTAATGCGCCGACCGGCCGCACCGGGGCGCACCCGTCGCAGCGAGCCGACTGACTGCTTGTTCGTCTGTCGGTGGTTTGACGAGCGGTCGTTATCGCTGATAGCCTGATAAGCATCCCGCCGTCCACGTTCAGACTCCGCACGTTTCATCTACACACCCGTCTATCGGCGTCTCCGATCTAGCGCAGCGTTTACGAGCTATACGCGTCGGCGCGCGCTTCGCTACGGGGCCGCGCAAAATCCGTATCCGGTTCACTCGCCGGTTTGCGATCGAAATCGCAATTCGAATCCGGCAAAAACAAAATACCTCGCTGAGGGGAGATTCATCTAGATTCCATGGCGACAGCATCATGGGGGAAGCAGCGCTCGTGTGTGCGTGCGTGCGTGCGTGCGTGCATTCGTACGTGCGTACGTACGTGTGTGCGTGTGTGCGTGTGTACGTGCGTGCGTGCGTGCGTGCATACATATACGTACGTGTGTGCGTGCGTGCGTGCGTGCGTGCGTGCGTGCGTGCGTGTGATGTACTTGTGTGTTTCAGAGGAGTATTTGTACGGCATTACATGAAGTTATCAGCAATAATAGGCGAAAGAGAGAGTAGAGAAAACACTAAAACTTTGTTAGTAAATACATTTCGTGTTTATATTCCATATCTTTTTCAATTGAAACGTTCCCAGTGCCTGTGGGCTTGAGAGAGAACAGGATGACGCGGACGTGAGAGAGGAACACGACTGATATCCCAGCTTCAGTTATGCAGATGGTGGTCGTGTCGTATCAGGTACTACAGATATGTACCCAATGTATTTTAGGTTCGTTTAGTATTATGTTTATATTTTTATATGAGGTAATGTTTAGAGTTAGCGGTTAGGGTTAGTGATTAAGGTTAGGGTTAAGGTTAGGTGTTAGTGTTAGAGTTAGGGTACAATTCTGTAGCTACAAGTCTGGTACACTTTGTGTATCATATATATGTACCTCGGTACATATCTGTAGTACGTGATACGACCAACGACCCCTTGAGCTTCAGTTATGAGCGCTACTCCTCACATAACGAGGACTTTGATACCGACTGTCCACAGATATAAATCTTGTGTTTGTTTTCGCCAATGCGTTACAGTTTGGCGAAGCACGAGAGTGCCAACAGAGACAACCTCCAATTTCCCTTCTCTTATTCCCCCTTCCTTTTCCCTACCCTTCTCCCCCTCCCTCTTGACTTTCTCCCGCGAAAACTGCTGCGGACAGAGTTGCTCTACATATACGAGCCCGCAGTAAAACCGATGCTAGGCAACATTATTCGAGAAGCATGCCAGTAAAAACAATTTGCATACAATCGCATCCCGGCATGGATACGGTGGGCCTACGGGAGCGTACCTCCTGGCTCAGGGAAGCAGACAGCGGAGAAAGGAGGGGGCAGGAGGCGAGGGGAGGGGAGGAAGGGAGTGTGAAAGCTACGTGCGGGCGAGTGGGGCGACTCACACCACCAGCGCGTGGCAGTGGAATTCTCCGCAGCCCACTCAGCTGTGGAGAATATGCGGATCTTGGTTTATGCGGTTACCCCTCATAATCAGTGTTCTCTCCTGTGGCCATACTATAAGCTACGGTTGCGGCTATAGCGAGCGGTTAGGGCCACGGCTAAAACCTGCTCTAACCCCGAGCCTAACACTTGACCACGTGGTGATGTATGCTGACGCTACCAATGATTTCCATATTTG
>NW_014577365.1:268559-272734 GCF_000485595.1 Priapulus caudatus
GACTCTTGAATGGAAGATGAATGAATGAAAGAAAGATGAATGCATGAATTGAATGGAAGACTTGGATGGAATCTTCTATTACGGATTCTCGATACCATATAACAGGCGCAGCGATGCCCACTTCGTTCAGCTGACGGGGGCAGTGGTCGTAGTAAGCGGCCGGGGAGAGACCCACACCCGCCCCCGCCCGCCCGGACACCAGCTGCGGTAGTATTTATGTACACACGGTTAAGAACTAAGTGGTCTTAAGCCGTCCGTAGAGGTCACGCACCGCTGCTGACCATGCATGTCCGAAGCTACTGGCGGATCTATGAGGGCCCTGCCACGCTTAGTCGTCCCCCGTCACTGTTCACGAATCAATATCAGAAACAAGTAAACGCCGCGAATTAAGCAGTCCATGAGCATTTAAAAACGTTATTTACTTATAGTTTCATAACTTTAGTGCTTATTAGATGATAAAATTAACTATATGAACCACTAAAATCAGCCCTCCGAGAGAGCATATAAAGCGCACCTATACCCCGCCGGTGGTGCTGGTATAATATATATATATAAATATATATATATATATATATTACGTATGAATGTCTTATAGAGCAGCTGTACTACAACTAGCTGTTCGTGGATTGCTAATGCGGGCAATTACGACAGAACCAGTCTCTAAACCAGCTGGAGTTCATCATAAGTACTGATGCGGGCCAGGATCGCATGTTGGGAGTTATGGGGATCTTGGGGGATCAGTGTATTTCCGCGAGCCCTCTATTACGTACGAGTCAAATCTATATCTACTATCTATATCTATTAACTCTATATCTGAAATGCGCGAGCACAGAATGCAAGAAGTTTAATGATATTCGTAATTATAAATTCGGGCATCACGTAAGCTCGTATGAGCAACGGTTATGCGTGATAGAACTAATACATCATAATAATACTATATATAAAACATATCATAAAAATATTCCACTACGCGTAATGGCATATTTTTGCTCTTAATACTTTCCGTTATATATATAACCAGGAGTGTATAATGACAAATTTGTATTTGTCATTATACGCTCCTGATATAACGAATATACATGCTATCATGCATAATCGCATATATATATGGTGGGGACAATAATCGTGATTGTTTTAAAATTTATTTAGAAAATATTATTCAAGAGTATTCCATTATATACGACCGCTAATACTTAAACACTCAATTTAAGCAAGCTAAGGTAATCTATAAATATAGGGTAATAATATGTTACGTCACCATCCAGGGGATTTGACCGCCAATGTTTCGTTAGTCTACTGCTTCGCCTGCATGCATCAGACAATTCTCTCGTAACGCGTTTTAATGACGCATAAAATGAGAATAAAATCGCAGTATAAGGAGTGAAACTAAGGACGCGGCAGTTGTGTCAAGACTCAGGGTTCTAGATTTCCAGATAATACCCATCCCAGTTTAAGGCCATCTCATCTGAGAAGAGGATGTGACCTACTTATTGAGAGCATCCATCTGGGCGGGACAGTGTTTACTCATATATGCGTTACGCCGGCGTACAAGCCGAGTATAGTAGATATAGTCAACAGGAAAAGACAGCGTATGGCAGAGTTATTATTGCTGTGAGGTACTGAAATTAGCCGACACACCGGCAGGAGCCGATTCAACTGGCGTGCGCGCCCGAGTTCTCCATGTGTCCTTTGTCTTGCACATAGTGAACGATCTGATACAGCAACTGTAGAGTATGTAGATGTAGTGCAGGAGTAGGCACGTCAACCGCATGGCGACTGTACAGAACTGTGATAGATGGCGCTTCGTACGAACGCGGTGTTGACTACATACATTACAATTCTCACAACAGAGATCACGTGACCACTGGCTTTTGATTAAATTGCGCCGCTATAACAAATAAGAGAGCAATTTTCATTTCTGTGGTGAGATTGGACTACGTATATATATAGTTATAACGTTGCGTTTCTCTCCTGAGTTCGTTCTTGTTCCTTATACAGAGGCAATCACAGTCACGGGCCGAGTACGTGCGCTCACCCCTTTACTCCCGAAGCTCTACAGTACAGCATCATGCAGCAACCACGAAGCAGCCTCTTGTCAGCAGTTCATTTAGGTGTGAAATCGAGTCGAGTCACGTGAGTCACTCGAGTAAACAAAAGTGCAGCCGATCGCATATGTTACTGCTGCCGGCGGGGGGGGGGGCGCTGTCATCGCCTCGTGCCTCGCGCCATCTGTGCGCACCCCGGGTTGGCTAGGAGTTTTTGCGTTTTTTTTTACTCCGAGTCGAAGCCCGCCAACACCAATTTCTTGTTCTCGCGCGAATCGAGAAAGGAAACCGTCCCGATATCGTCGAGTCTGGATACACGCCTCTAGATACAATAATGTAACCCAAACACAGGGGTAGTTGGGTCCTCTACCCCTGTGTTTCGGTTACGTTATTGTATCTAACACGCCTCGTCCCCCGCAGTCACGCCCCACCCCCTCTCTCTCTCTCCGGGCTCTCTCTCTCTTTCTCTCTCTCTCTCTCTCTCTCTCCCTCTCTGCGCCCGTGAGTATATGTACGTCTTGCCCAAAACGCGCGTTCTCTCCGCTCTGCATCCATACAGGTCCTATTTTCTCCTCTCTCACAGGAATGCTACATGTTTGAAATACTGCTGCGGCCCTTAACTAAAACAAACAGCGAAAGCGAACCGAGAGCGAGACAGCGAGCCAGCGAAAAGCGTTACAGACGCACATAGTTGGCATTTTCACTAAATGTTTTTATTTCGAATTGGCCCAGTGCCGATTCTCCCCTTTTATTTGCAAGTCCCGTGCATGCGCGCGTGCGTACATGCGTGCGTGCGTGCATGATACCTTATACGGCCACCTTGTATCTTATACTTATATACGTTCTGACTAAACTCCCTGATCACGTGCACGCATTCGCTTCGTATCTTCGCAGAACCGAGGCAGTTATAGTTCCGATAGCAACAGCTGCTGACTGACTTATTGGAGTAAGTTATGCTAGACGTGTTAGATGGTAATTTCCACGTCTCTCGTTACACAACTCTCATCATGGTTATACCCTGTGTATATATACCAACACACAGAGTCCCTGATACATCGATCATCGCCTTCCTGATCACACTATACACTATAGTATACTATAGCTAACTATATACACTATATAATATCAAGAGCTAATAAATTGGTGTTTATTAGCTTTTGATATTATTTGCACGCATATATAGCGATGACCAGCATGACTCATGCCCTGTGGCGCAATCCTAGTGTGCAGTATTACTGTTACACATCGCTTTTTATTGCCACATATTATCAAGAGCGTATTAAATATACTTAACA
Source organism: Priapulus caudatus (assembly GCF_000485595.1). Classification (NCBI taxonomy): domain Eukaryota; kingdom Metazoa; phylum Priapulida; class Priapulimorpha; order Priapulimorphida; family Priapulidae; genus Priapulus; species Priapulus caudatus. Next base: position 271,900 of record NW_014577365.1, read on the forward strand.
TACGCTATTGTTATTATCCCCCTGATATTATTCCCCTTAATTCGTTACGTAATGCGATGACGGCCATAGCGGTTCAAGGATAGAGATGATGTCCAGGACGGTGAGAGGATAGGATGATGTTTATTACTAAAATTACACGTATTTCCATAAACAGCTGCTAATTAAAAGACCCACCGTTCATCTCCATCATAATAATAAGCACACATCGCCAACACCACCCGAACCCTACCCGCGTACGTATAACCTAGCCCCACCCATATAGTGCACGTACCAGTTTAAGCAGGCCCAACCCAGAAAAGCTCGCAAAAGCCACACCATCACGCCAAGGATCCAATCCTCGATGTAAGGTCCAGCCAAGTCTTACCTTGATGCCTTACAGGATGGACAGTCTGCGCTTCCACGTGCTCACGTGCCAGCGTCCGTTCTTACGCTCCTACCACTGCATGCACGCGGTCACGAGCGTCGTAGAAACACTGCCCATAGACTCTCGCTCAGCTCGGCACCGGCGGCTGCGCTGCAACGTCATGACGCACGTGACGCGGCCGTAGCAGACGATATAATACGCACGCGGTTTTCCGGCAACGAGTAACGAACAGCGGCCGGGGTGTTATGTGAAGCTGTGGCTGCTAAAAGGCGAGGGTTAGTGGGGAGGATGAGAGAGCTGCGAGAAGGCATGCGTGGCGGTCTGCGATTAGATCAGGAGTCTATCAATTATTGATAGACTCCTGATTAGATCATGATCACTGGTAGGCGGCCTGTGTGCGCGAGCCCGCGTGAGAGAGAGAGAGAAAAAAGAGATAGAGGGGGGAAGAGAGCGGGAGAGAAGAGAGAGAGA